>NC_057805.1:238866883-238878519 GCF_018294505.1 Triticum aestivum
GGTGAAGGCTCTAGCAACTTCCAACACAAAAGAAAAAGGTAAAGATTCAGATCGAGCAATCATCCTCGCAAGGACCTTCTTTAATAGTATTTTTTTCAAATTTTTTTGAGTGGATCCTCGCAAGGAGCTATATGTCGCTTATTGCAACGTGAAAGGAGGGCTCGCCTCTGGCGCCCGCACGTATGGGCTGGCCCATTTAGCGCGTTTAGCTATCGATCCATGCGTTTGCTGCGTTTTCTTCGGGTATGTCCATGTTTTTCTCGGGTTTTTTTTTTACTTTTCCTCTTACGTTTGTATTTTCTGATTCCTTGTTTTTCTTCAATTTTCTTTGTATGTTTTTAATTTTTTTCCTTTTTCTTTTATTTAAGAGATGTCTACCTTTTTCATAATGTACATATTTCTGTATATAGCAAAGCAATTTTTTTGTACTCGTTTAAAATTTATCAAATATATGATAAACATTTTTGCAAAATATATGTTTTTATGTCTACTTTTTTCATACATATTGTACAATTTTAGTATACATCCGCATATTTTTTATATAAGTTTAGTGCTTTTCAATATATTATTTCACATTTTCTTAAATAATTAAGTTGAAAATTTTTCAAATAGGTATTAAAAATATTTTCAAATATATGATGAAAGATTTTTCTGTATGATAAGAAACACTTTTTCAACTATGTGAACTTTTTTATACACGGGATAAACATTTTAAATGTCACATTTTTTTGGTTTGAAATGCGTGATTTTTTTCTAAATCTAACGTACATTTTTTTGAATGGTACGATTTTTATTAATTAGCCGAACATTTTCTTTCATTCTATAACATTTTGCAGAAAATGTTACATGCACATTTTCTAAATGCGTGCACATTTTTAATGTTCATTTTTTGAATGGTAGAAACAGTTTCTAAAAGTAGGGCGGATATTTTTTTTACACTACGTTTACTAATATGTGTATCTTGCTTTCTTCAAAACATAAAAAAGGAAGAAAAAAAGACAAGTGTGAGCTCACCATAATGTCACCTTGACGAGAACATGTCAGAATTGGGCCGGTCCACTATCGGCTAGCTACATGCGACGGTCGTACGGCTCAGACAGGTGGCACATAGCGGGCCTAGTTAGGGGCCGCCCGCCGCAGGCAATTGCGGGCGTTAGCATATGTTACGGGCATTTGAGGTTGCTCGCCACAATCCGCTACGATTTACGTGGGGCAGTGCGGCAGCCCACTTAAGACCGTCACAATCCGCAACCGATGTAAACGAAAAATCTGGGACTTGATCTCCAGTTCGTTTACCAAGCCAGAAGGTGAGTCAACTTCGCCGCGTCTTCTCGCGCGGGACGAGCCCAGACAACCTAGTGCAAGGTCGGACGAACGTCATGCACTTGAGCGCACCGATACATGGGATGATGCGGAGCATCCTTCGGTCATCCCATGGACACCACACCGACCCAACAAGATCCACGTGGACCTATGACAAGAGCTCACGCACGTGTCATGAAAAACGAGGTGAACCCACTCCTCTACGAGATTGATATGGATATGGATGAAACTTGGATGCTACCTCACCAAAGAATGCTATGTGTCATTAGATATGAGGACGACCACCATCAAGCAGCTCAGGAACATCCCCAAGGCCTAAGAGAAGGACGCCAAGGCCACAAGGAAGAAGGAGGTCACCATCAAGAAGAAGTCAACACATCTCGGGCGACCCCATGCGCACGGGCCTCCACTGATACAGCGAGCTGCTATACAAACATTTTTAACCCCTTTCCGCGAAGGCATTTTGAACCGTCACCTAGTGAGTGTGGGCGATAGGGGGGTCCTTCCCACACGATCCAGAAATCGTTGGGGATAGGCCCTCCGGTCACACACACGCTTGGCAAAATGAGATCGTGTGCGACGGGCGAGCGATCAAATACAATTATACAGGCCCAATCGGTTCCGGTCGTAGGTACATCCCACACGGTCAGTCCCAGACAAACGTTTCCGTTCGTATGTACATTCCACATAGTCAATCCAAGGAATACGTTTTCGTTGGTATGTACATCCCACATAGCCAATCCAAGCAGTAGGTTTCCATTCGTATGTACATCCCACACAGTCAATCTAGGGAAAAAGTTTCTGTTCGTATGTACATCACACACAATTTTCCTCATTAAATCATTGGTGATAGTGTTGCCATTGCAGACGATATTAACAATTTTATCGTTTGCGTTATTGAATGCAACACACACGGTGCGTAGAAGAAACTGTGTGGCGTAGGTTGTCCATCAACACACTTTTTATGTGGTAAACATTTGCGCAAGGTGGCCTAACGCAAACAGTTTTCATGGTTGCTTGTTGATATGCTTGAGTATTTAAGTCTCATGTCAAAACTAGACTATTGCTTTGAATCATATAAAAGTCCAAATGTCAACGCCATAAAGAAAAGAATATGAGATGACATGTTAGGCAGCATTCCACATCAAAAATTCTGTTTTCATTATTTACCTACTCGACGACGAGCAGGAATTAAGCTTGGGGATGCTGATACGTCTCCAATGTATCTATACTTTTTTATTGTTCCATGTTGTTATATTATCATTCTTGGATGTTTTATAATCATTTTATAACATTTTTTGGTACTAACCTATTGACGTAGTGCCAAGTGCCAGTTGCTGTTTTTTGCATATTTTTTACATCGCAGGAAATCAATATCAAACGGAGTCCAAACACCGCGAAACTTTTTGAGGATTTTTTATGGACCAGAAGACCACCAATGGGCCAGAGCAGCACCTGGGGGTGCCCCGAGGGGGGGGAACCCACCAGGGCGTGCATGGGGGCCCAGGCGCGCCCAGGTGGGTTGTGCCCACCTCGGTGGCCTCCCGCACCCCCTCTTTGCTCTATAAAATCCCAAATATTCCAAAAACCCTCGGGGTTAACCTAGATCAGAAGTTCCGTCGCCGCAAGCCTCTGTAGCCATGAAAAACCAATCTAGACCCCGTTCCGGCACCCTGCCGGAGGAGGAAATCATTACCGGTGGCCATCTTCATCATCCCGGCGGCCACCATGATGAGGAGGGAGTAGTCCACCCTCGGGGTTGAGGATTTGTACCAGTAGCTATTTGTTTAATCTCTCTCTCTCTCTCTCTCGTGTTCTTGAGATGTCACGATCTTGATGTATCGCGGGCTTTGTTAATATAGTTAGATCATATGATGTTTTCCCCTCTCTATCCTGTTATGATGAATTGAGTTTTGCCTTTGAGATTTCATTTTATCGGATTGAATACTTTTATGGATTTGAGAGCACTTGATACATGTCTTGCATATGATTCACTTGATATGTGTTTTGGCACTCAACTCGCGGATTCCCAAGGTGACATTGGGTTAATCTATGCATAGGGGTTGTTGCATGTTCTCGTCTTTGTTTCTCCGGTAGAAAAATCTTGGGGCACTCTTTGAGGTTCTTTGTGTTGGATCGAGTATTATGAATCTGAAATTGTTTGATGCATATCGTATAATCAACTCACGGATACTCGCGGTGACATTGGAGTATCTAGGTGACATTAGAGTTGGTTGATGTGTATCATATGGTGTTACTTTAGTATGAACTTTTGGTTAGATCGATCGGAAAGAATAGCTTGATGTTATTTTAGTACGAACTCTAGGATAGATTGATCGGAAATAATAGCTTTGAGGTGGTTTGGTACCCTACAAACAATTTCTTCTTATGTTCTCCGCTAGATAAGAACTTTGGAGTGATTCTTCATCGCACGTGAGGGATGGTTATATGATCCAATTATACTAGCGAAAGTACGGACCCTATGCCTCATTTTCAAGCATTGCAATACCGTTTATGCTCACTTTTGTTACTTACTACCTTGCTGTTTTTATTGTTCCTATTACAAAAATCAATATCTACTATCATTACTACACTTGTATCACCATCTCTTCGCCGAACTAGTGCACCTATACAATTTACCATTGTATTTGGTGTGTTGGGGACACAAGAGACTTTTTATTATTTGGTTGCAGGGTTGCTTGAGAGAGACCATCTTCATCCTACACCTCCCACGGATTGATAAAACTTAGGTCATCTACTTGAGGGAAAATTGCCTACAAAACTCTGCGCTTGGAGGCCCAACATGAGTCTACAGGAATAAAGTTGCGTAGTAGACATCATGCTTGTGGATGATTGAGCATCCATCCTTCGTCCTCTTCAGGAAGACTTCAATATTGAACCATGGGTGTTGTATGAATACCTTCCTCGCCTCCTAACCATATAGGTGGTTTGAGAGGTAATCATCAGTGAGCTACTTTGGAAATGCCTGAAAACAAGGATATGCATAAATATCTTCTCTAGATTTGAAATGGCGCAAAGGAATAAAAAAGACAAGGTATAATAGTTAGTACCATCTTGTAGTGAACTAATGTCTTCTTCATTGTGCAGAAAAAGATCTTGTTGTTTTTTGTCACTAATTTCTTTATCCTAACAATCTTTTCTGAGTTTCTTGACTGATATTCTTGGGCAACTCGTTTTTTCACATGCAAAAAGGGTCGAATAGTGGGTCAAAACCTCTGACAGCAAGACCTACATGTGCAAGACCAAATTGTTAAAAAGCTAAATATTAGAATGGTTTCTGCAATTGCACAATAATGTGCTATTAGACAAAGGACCATGCATGTGCAAACCTCGATTTGTAAACCTCAGTGCTTCCCATTGTTTCCCTACAACACATATAAGATAGTTAGTGATCTTGTTAAGTGAGGGTTGGCATGCTATCAGTAAAATATGTTGATGAAAAATAAACACATTGCAGATTCATCAGATTAATTCGAGCCACATGGAAAAGTGCATAATTATGAGAATATCTAGGCATGATCATGTATATAGGCATCACATCCGCGACAAGTAGACCGAAACGATTCTGCATCTACTACTATTACTCCACACATCGACCGCTATCCAGCATGCATCTAGAGTATTAAGTTCATAAGAACAGAGTAACACATTAGGCAAGATGACATGATGTAGAGGGATGAACTCAAGCAATATGATATAAACCCCATCTTTTTATCCTCGATGGCAACAATACAATACGTGTCGTTTCCCCTTCTGTCACTGGGATCGAGCAACGCAAGATTGAACCCAAAAGCTAAGCACTTCTCCCATTGCAAGAAAGATCAATCTAGTAGGCCAAACCAAACTGATAATTCGAAGAGACCTGCAAAGATAACAAATCATACATAAAAGAATTCAGAGGAGATTCAAATATTGTTCATACATAATCTTGATCATAAACCCACAATTCATCGTATCTCGACAAACACACCGCAAAAAGAGTTACATCGAATATATCTCCAAGAAGATCGAGGAGAACTTTGTATTGAGATCCAAAGAGAGAGAATAAGCCATCTAGCTAATAACTATGGACCCGAAGGTCTGAGTTAAACTACTCACACATCATCGGAGAGGCTACGGTGTTGATGTAGAAGCCCTCCGTGATCGATTCCCCCTCCGGCGGAGCACTGGAAAAGGCCCCAAGATGGGATCTCACGGGTACAGAAGGTTGCGGCGGTGGAAATAGGGTTTCGTGGTGCTCTTGGATGTTTTCGGGGTATATGAGTATATATAGGAGGAAGAAGTAGGTCGATGGAGCTGCGAGGGGCCCACGAGGGTGGGGGCGTGCCCAGGGGGGCAGGCGCGCCTCCCTGCCTCGTGGCCTCCTCGCTTCTTTCTTGACGTCCACTCCAAGTCCTCTGGATCACGTTTGTTCCAAAAAATCACACTCCCGAAGGTTTCATTCCGTTTGGATTCCGTTTGATATTCCTTTTCTGCGAAACACTGAAATAGGCAAAAAAACAGCAATTTGCATTGGGCCTTGGGTTAGTAGGTTAGTCCCAAAAATAATATAAAAGTGTATAATAAAGCCCATTAAACATCCAAAACAGATAATATAATAGCATGGAACAATAAAAAATTATAGATACATTGGAGACGTATCAAGCATCCCCAAGCTTAATTCCTGCTCGTCCTCGAGTAGGTAAATGATAAAAACAGAATTTTTGATGTGGAATGCTACCTAGCATATTCTTCAATGTAATTTTCTTTATTGTGGAATGAATGTTCAGATCCTAAAGATTCAAGGTAAAAGTTTAATATGGACATAAAAATAATAATACTTCAAGCATACTAACTAAGCAATTATGTCTTCTCAAAATAACATGGCCAAAGAAAGTTCATCCCTACAAAATCATATAGTTTGGTCATGCTCCATTTTCGTCACACAAGAATGCTCTCATCATGCACAACCCCGATGACAAGCCAAGCAATTGTTTCATACTTTAGTAATCTCAAACTTTTTTCAACTTTCACGCAATACATGAGTGTGAGCCATGGATATAGCACTATGGGTGGAATAGAATATAATGATGGGGGTTATGTGGAGAAGGCAAAAAAGGAGAAAGTCTCACATTGACGCGGCTAATCAATGGGCTAGGGAGATGCCCATCAATTGATGTCAATGCAAGGAGTAGGGATTGCCATGCAACGGATGCACTAGAGCTATAAATGTATGAAAGCTCAACAAAAGAAACTAAGTGGGTGTGCATCCAACTTGCTTGCTCACGAAGACCTAGGGCATTTGAGGAAGCCCATTGTTGGAATATACAAGCCAAGTTCTATAATGAAAATTTCCCACTAGTATATGAAAATGACAAAACACGAGACTCTCTGTCGTAAAGATCATGGTGCTACTTTGAAGCACAAGTGTGGAAAAAGGATAGTAGCATTGTCCCTTTTTTCTTTTTTTTCTTTTTTTCTTTTTTTCTTTTTTTGAGCCTTCCTTTTTTTATTTGGCCTTTCTCTTTTTTTATTTGGGGAATGCTCTATTAATGATGATCATCACACTTATATTTATTTACAACTCAATGATTACAACTCGATACTAAAACAAAATATGACTCTATATGAATGCCTCCAGCGGTATACCGGGATGGGCAATGAATCAAGAGTGACATGTATGAATTAATATGCATGGTGGCTTTGCCACAAATACGATGTCAAATACATGATCATGCAAGGCAATATGACAATGATGAAGCGTGTCATAATAAACGGAACGGTGGAAAGTTGCATGGCAATATATCTCGGAATGGCTATGGAAATGCCATAATAGGTAGGTATGGTGGCTGTTTTGAGGAAGATATAAGGAGGTTTATGTGTGATAGAGCGTATCGTATCACGGGTTTGGATGCACCGGCGAAGTTTGCACCAACTCTCAAGGTGAGAAAGGGCAATGCATGGTATCGAAGAGGCTAGCAATGATGGAAAGGTGAGAGTGTGTATAATCCATGGACTCAACATTAGTCATAAAGAACTCACATACTTATTGCAAAAATCTGTCATAAAAAACCAAGCACTACGCGCATGCTCCTAGGGGGATAGATTGGTAGGAAAAGACCATCGCTCGTCCCCGACCGCCACTCATAAGGAAGACAATCAAAGAACACCTCATGTTTCAAATTTGTTACACAACGTTTACCATAACGTTTACCATACGTGCATGCTACGGGACTTGCAAACTTCAACACAAGTATTTCTCAAATTCACAACTACTCAACTAGCACAACTTTAATATCACTATCTCCATATCTCAAAACAATCATCAAGCATCAAACTTCTCTTAGTATTCAATGCCCTTATATGGAAGTTTTTATTATATCCATCTTGGATGCCTATCATATTAGGACTAATTTTATAGCCAAAGCAAATTATCATGCTGTTCTAAAGAACTCTCAAAATAATATAAGTTAAGCATGAGAGATCAATAATTTATATAAAATAAAACCACCACCGTGCTCTAAAAGATATAAGTGAAGCACTAGAGCAAAATTATTTAGCTCAAAAGATATAAGTGAAGCACATAGAGTATTCTAATAAATTCCGATTCATGTGTGTCTCTCCCAAAAGGTGTGTACAGCAAGGATGATTGTGGTGAACTAAAAAGTAAAGACTCAAATCATACAAGACGCTCCAAGCAAAACACATATCATGTGGTGAATAAAAATATAGCATCAAGTAAAGTTACCGATGGACGAAGACAAAAGAGGGGATGCCTTCCGGGGCATCCCCAAGCTTAGGCTTTTGGTTGTCCTTGAATTTTACCTTGGGGTGCCTTGGGCATCCCCAAGCTTAGGCTCTTGCCACTTATTATTCCATAATCCATCAAATCTTTACCCAAAAACTTGAAAACTTCACAACACAAAACTCAACAGAAAATCTCATGAGCTCCGTTAGCGAAATAAAACAAACCACCACCTTAAGGTACTGTAATGAAATCATTCTTTATTTATATTGGTGTTAAACCTACTGTATTCCAACTTCTCTATGGTTCATAACCTCCGATACTAGCCATAGATTCATCAAAATAAGCAAACAACACACGAAAAACAGAATCTGTCGAAAACAGAACAGTCTGTAGCAATCAGATTTGTTCGCATATTTCTGGAACTCCAAAAATCCTGAAAAACTAGGAAAACCTGGACAATTTGTGTACTGATCTACTACAAAAAGAATTGGTAATTTATCACGTTCTGGTGAATTTTAACAATTATATTCGTGAGCGAAAAGTTTCTGTCTTTTTCAACAAGATCAAACAACTATCACCCAAGAAGATCCTATTGGTTCTACTTGGCACAAACACTAATTAAAACATAAAAACACATCTAACCAGAGGCTAGATCAAAGATTTATTACTAAACAGAACCAAAAAGCAAGAAACAAAAATAAAATTGGGTTGCCTCCCAACAAGCGCTATCGTTTAACGCCCCTAGCTAGGCATACATATTTCAATGATGCTCACATGAAAGACAAGAATTGAAGCACAAAAAGAGCATCATAACATACGTGACAAACACATCTAAGTCTAACATACTTCCTATGCATAGGCATCTTGTAGGCAAACAAATTATCAAGGCAAGCAAAGACTAGCATATGCAAGGAAGCGGAAAGAAACAATAGCAATCTCAACATAACGAGAGGTAATTTAGTAACATGAAAATTTCTACAACCATATTTTCCTCTCTCATAATAATTACATGTAGGATCATAAGCAAATTCAACAATATAGCTATCACAGAACATATTCTTAACACGATCCACATGTATGCAAAGTTGACACTCTTCCAAAATAGTGGGAGTAACATTAACTAAAGTCATGACCTCTCCAAACCCACTTTTATCAAAAACTTCATAAGATTGAACATTCTCCAAATATGTGCGATCTAAAGTTGACACTCTTCCAAACCCACTTTCAATACTATTGCAAACACTAATATCAATCTCATATTCATCATGGGGCTTAAATAAATTTTCAAGACCATAAAAAGAATCACCCCAATCATGATCATTGAAACAAATAGTAGACATAGCAAAACTAGCATCCCCAAGCTTAGGGTTTTGCATATTATTAGCACATTTGACATCAAGAGAATCTATAGTAGCATCATTGCAATCATGCTTTTCATCGAAGGAACTACCAAGTATGGGTGCAATAGCAACGATCTCATGTTTAACATAAGGAACTATAGCAAATTCATCTTCATAAATATTGGCATCATGGCCACAAGAATAGCAAGCATCATGTTCATCAAGGGATATTTCAATCAAATCATCGGAATCATCATTATCTATAGATTCATGCATATCATTATTTTCTTCCGAAGCAACGGTCATTCTCTCAATAAATTCTTTGACATAGACATTATGAGCATAGTTTTCATAGCAATATTTAAGTATGTCAAAATTTTCAGATTCGTAGAGAGTAGTATCATACTTTTCAATCAAAGAAGCAACTTCATAAGCACCCTTAAAAGCAACAAATTCTTCAATTAGTTCGATATCGTAGTAACTATAAACACCCTTTGCATAAGAAGATAAGATTTCATTATCATTAAACTCACATAGGTAGGGGAGGTGTTTTTTAGGGTTCTTAGAGCAACAAGTAAAATCATAAATTTCACAAAGATTCCAAGCATAACACAACAATCTGTTTATTTGATCCCATAAGAGTCTCCCTTTTTCAGATAAACAGCGACGCACAAAATGAGCATGCTCATCTAAAGATTTCCCATCAACTAGGCTAGTTGGGTTTTCAGCGCGAGCGCATAAGGATCGAAGATGATCCAAGTGGAACACTTTAAGTGGATCCATATCAATAGATTTTTAGCAAGCAAAGATGCAAGCAAATAGAAGACACATGGTAACACAAGATCAAATGGAAGAAGGGCGAATAGAACGGCAAAGGTGAAGTGGGGGAGAGGAAACGAGAGGCAAATGGCAAATAATGTAATGCGAGGGATAAGAGTTTGTGATGGGTACTTGATATGTCTTGACTTGTGCGTAGACTCCCCGGCAACGGCGCCAGAAATCCTTCTTGCTACCTCTTGAGCATGCGTTGGTTTTCCCTTGAAGATGAAAGGGTGATGCAGCAAAGTAGCGTAAGTATTTCCCTCAGTTTTTGAGAACCAAGGTATCAATCCAGTAGGAGGCCACACGCAAGTCCCTCGTACCTACACAAACAAATAAGAACCTTGCAACCAACGCGATAAAGGGGTTGTCAGTCCCTTCTCGGCCACTTGCAAAAGTGAGATCTGATAGAGATGATAAGATAATATTTTTTGGTATTTTTATGATAAAGATTGAAAGTAAAGATTGCAAAATAAACGGCGACAGAAATAGCTAGTTGACGGGAGATTAATATGATGGAAAATAGACCCGGCGGCCATAGGTTTCACTAGTGGCTTCTCTCAAGATAGCATAAGTATTACGGTGGGTGAACAAATTACTGTCGAGCAATTGATAGAAAAGTGCATAATTATGAGAATATCTAGGCATGATCATGTATATAGGCATCACGTCCACGACAAGTAGACCGAAACGATTCTGCATCTACTACTATTACTCCACACATCGACTGCTATCCAGCATGCATCTAGAGTATTAAGTTCATAAGAACAGAGTAACGCATTAGGCAAGATGACATGATGTAGAGGGATAAACTCAAGCAATATGATATAAACCCCATCTTTTTATCCTCGATGACAACAATACAATACGTGTCGTTTCCCCTTCTGTCACTGGGATCGAGCAATGCAAGATTGAACCCAAAGCTAAGCACTTCTCCCATTGCAAGAAAGATCAATCTAGTAGGCCAAACCAAACTGATAGTTCGAAGAGACTTGCAAAGATAACAAATCATACATAAAAGAATTCAGAGGAGATTCAAATATTGTTCATAGATAAGCTTGATCATAAACCCACAATTCATCGGATCTTGACAAACACACCGCAAAAAGAGTTACATTGAATAGATCTCCAAGAAGATCGAGGAGAACTTTGTATTGAGATCCAAAGAGAGAGAAGAAGCCATCTGCCTAATAACTATGGACCCGAAGGTCTGAGGTAAACTACCCACACATCATCGGAGAGGCTATGGTGTTGATGTAGAAGCCCTCCGTGATCGATTCCCCCTCCGGCGGAGCGCCGGAAAAGGCCCCAAGATGGGATCTCACGGGTACAGAAGGTTGCGGCGGTGGAAATAGGGTTTCGTGGTGCTCTTGGATGTTTTCGGGGTATATGAGTATATATAGGAG
>NC_057805.1:238878746-238966781 GCF_018294505.1 Triticum aestivum
CTGCCTCGTGGCCTCCTTGCTTCTTTCTTGACGTCCACTCCAAGTCCTCTGGATCACGTTTGTTCCAAAAGTCACTCTCCCGAAGGTTTCATTCCATTTGATATTCCTTTTCTGCGAAACACTGAAATAGGCAAAAAAAAGCAATTTGCACTGGGCCTTGGCTTAGTAGGCTAGTCCCAAAAATAATATAAAAGTGTATAATAAACCATTAAACATCCAAAACAGATAATATAATAGCATGGAACAATAAAAAATTATAGATGCGTTGGAGATGTATCAGCAAGCAAGGTAATAATCTCACAATAACTTTTATCAAATATCAATTTATACTTAAGCATCTTATTCTTATCTTTAACAATAAAGTCATGTGCTACCATACTCTTATAATCTAGAAAAATAGGAGGCAACAACTTTTCCTCTTTCTCATAATGCCTAATAGGTATGTTAAAATGTGCAGCAAGGCGCGAAGCAAAGATGCCTCCAAAGATGGGACTCTTTGTACGATTCAGATTTAACCGTTTAGCAACGATAGCACCTAAACTGTAAGTAGTATCATGAAACAAGGCATGGCGCAAAATAACAATATCAGGGGCACTAAGATTTCCATTGTTCCCATGACCAATTAAGCATCTACTAGCAAATATTGCAAAGTAACGCAGAACAGGAAAATGTATGCTAGTGATTCTTGCATCGGAAACTTTTCTCGTTTCCCCTACAGCAATCATATCAATAAACCCTTCCACATCATTATGATGTGGTTCCTCTATGTTGCCCGCAAAGGGTAACTTGCAAACCGCACAAAAATCATAGAGGGACATCTCCCTAAACTCATCATATAAATAAAAATCCACCGAAGGTGGTGATCTCCTAGCATGGAAATGAAAATTTTGCACAAAAATATTAGTGAGTAGGAGATACTGTTCGAGCTGGTCGTGGAGGAAGCTGGTGAGGCCCGCATTCTCAGCCAAGTAATAAAAATCATCATGAATCCCGGCTGCTCTCAAGAACTCATCACAAGGCCATTCACACGGCCGAACCTCCGGGGTGCGAGTGAGATTATATTTGGGCTTCTTATCCTCTTCACTTTGCTTATCCTTCGAGCTTCGGCTCGAAGAGCCCCTCAATAATCTCTTCATCATTTTCTGATTTTTTTTGAAATTTTTAGTAACTCAAAATAAAAGTGAACCAAACTCAACAAGATTGATAACAGCTACTCCCACAAGTGCCTAGAGACTATATCATGCATTAGAACTACTTTGGGACCATATAAATTTGACATGCAAGCTCAAGAACAGGGTCACCTCGTGGCCAAGTGTGGCTCCCCCTGATGTGTTCTTAGTGCCAATAATTCTCAAATATTCTAGAAAAAAATCATATTTCATTTTCGGGGCATTTGGAGAACTTTTATTTTTGGGGTATTTTTTATTGCTAGGATAACTCAAAAAACAGACAGAAAATACTATTTTTGCTTTATTTAATCTAAATAACAGAAAGTAAAAGGAGGGTACAGAGAGTTGTGCTTTCTAACTTCATCCATCTCATGCTCATCAAAAGGAATCCACTAACAAGGTTGATCAAGTCTTGTTAACATACTCATTCTGAATCGCATGAAACCGGAGAATTTTCGAATAGCACTAGGTTACCTCAACGGGGATATGAACATCCCCAACAATAAGAATATCATATTTCTTCTTGACAGTAGGAAGAGGAAAATCAAAACCTCCAATAGTAATCATTGGAATTTTTCCAATAGAATTGATACTGTGGACTTGAGATTGTTTCCTCGGAAAGTGTACCGTATGCTCATTACCATTAACATGAAAAGTGACATTGCCTTTGTTGCAATCAATAACAGCCCCTGTAGTATTCAAAAAGGGTCTACCAAGGATAATCGACATACTATCGTCCTCGGGAATATCAAGAATAACAAAGTCCGTTAAAATAGTAACGTTTGCAACCACAACAGGCACATCCTCACAAATACCGACAGGTATAACAGTTGATTTATCGGCCATTTGCAAAGATATTTCAGTAGGTGTCAACTTATTCAAATCAAGTCTAAGATATAAAGAGAGATGCATAACACTAACACCGGCTCCAAGATCACATAAAGCAGTTTTAACATAGTTTCTTTTAATGGAGCATGGTATAGTTGGTACTCCTGGAGCTCCAAGTTTCTTAGGTATTCCACCCTTAAAAGTATAATTAGCAAGAATGGTGGAAATTTCAGCTTCCGGTATCTTTCTTTTATTTGTAACAATATCTTTCATGTACTTAGCATAAGGATTCATTTTAAGCATATCAGTCAAACACATACGCAAAAAGATAGGTCTAATCATTTCAGCAAAGCGCTCAAAATCCTCATCATCCTTTTTCTTGGATGGTTTAGGAGGAAAAGGCATGGGTTTCTGAACCCATGGTTCTCTTTCTTTACCGTGCTTCCTAGCAACAAAGTCTCTCTTATCGTAACATTGATTCTTTGATTGTGGGTTATCAAGATCAACAGCAAGTTCAATCTCTACATCATTGTTATTGCTAGGTTGAGCATCAACATGAACATCATCATTAATATTATCACTAGGTTCATGTTCATTACCAGATTGTGTTTCAGCATTAGAAATATAAATATCATTGGGATTCTCAGGTGTGTCAACAATAGGTTCACTAGAAGCATGCAAAGTCCTATCATTTTTCTTTTTCTTCTTTTTAGAAGGACTAGGTGCATCAACATTAGTTCTCTGAGAATCTTGCTCAATTCTCTTAGGGTGGCCTTCAGGATACAAAGGTTCCTGAGTCATTTTACCCCCTCTAGCCATAACTCTAACAACATTATCGTTTTTCTTATTATTTAATTCATTGAGCAAATCATTTTGAGCTTTAAGCACTTGTTCTACTTGAGTGGTAACCATAGAAGCATGTTTACTAATAAGTTTAAGTTCACCTTTAACTCTAGACATATAATCACTCAAGTGTTCAATCATATGAGCATTGCGTTTCAATTGTCTACGAACATAAGCATTGAAGTTTTCTTGTTTAACAATAAAGTCATCAAACTCATCCAAGCATTGGCTAGCAAACTTAGTAGACGGGATTTCAGCTTTATCATATCTATAGAGAGAATTTACCTTTACTACCTGTGTCGGGTTATCAAGACCATGTATTTCTTCAATAGGTGGTAAATTCTTAACATCTTCAGCTTTAATACCCTTTTCTTTCATAGATTTCTTTTCCTCTTGCATATCTCAGGACTGAGAAATAGAATACTCCTTTTCTTCGGAGTTGGTTTAGGAGTTGGTTCAGGAAGTGTCCAATCATTTTCATTACTCAACATATTATTCAATAGCAATTCAGCTTGATCAACAGTTCTTTCCCTGAAAACACAACTAGCACAACTATCCAGGTGGTCTCTGGAAGCATCGGTTAGTCCATTATAAAAGATATCAAGTATTTCATTTTTCTTGAGAGGATGATCAGCTTGTTTCTTATGGGTGGGGAAATATTTAGCAGAGAAGTAATAAATCATATCATGGGGACTACGCACACAACCAGGATCAAGAGAATTAAACCATGTTTTAGCATCACCCTTTAATGAGAACGGAAATAACATAAGGATATAGTAGTAACGAATTTTTTCCTCATGAGTGAATAGGGTGGCTATATCATTTAATTTAGTAAGATGTGCCAAACAGTTTCAGATTCATAGCCATAAAAAGGATCAGATTCAACCAAACTAATTATCTCAGGATCAACAGAGAAATCATAATCCTTATCGGAAATACAGATAGGTGAAGTAGCAAAACAGGGTCATATTTCATTCTAGCATTCAAAGAATTTTCTTTCAGCTTAGCTAATAATTTCTTAAGATCATATCTATCATTGCAAGCAAGAAAATCTCTAGCAGTTTCTTCATCCATAACATAACCCTCAGGCACAACAGGCAATTCATATCTAGGGGCATAATCTTCATCATCACTCTCATCAATATTACCAATTTCAATAATTTCATTCTCTCTAGCCCTAGCAAGTTGTTCATCCAGAAATTCACCTAGTGGCACAGTATTATCAAGCATAGAAGTAGTTTCATCATAAGTATCATGCATAGCAGAAGTGGCATCATCAATAACATGCGACATATCAGAATTAATAGCAGAAGCAGGTTTAGGTGTCGTAAGTTTACTCAAAACAGAAGGAGAATCAAGTGCAGAGCTAGATGGCAGTTCCTTACCACCCCTCGTAGTTGAGGGAAAAATCTTAGTTTTTTCGTCTTTCAAGTTCCTCATAGTGATCAGCAGATATAAATCCCAAGTGACTCAAAGAATAGAGCTATGATCCCCAGCAACAGCGCTAGAAAATAGTCTTGATAACGCACAAGTATAGGGGATTGCAACAGTTTTTGAGGGTAGAGTATTCAACCCAAATTTATTGAATCGACACAAGGGGAGCCAAAGAATTTTCTCAAGTATTAGCAGTTGAGTTGTCAATTCAACCACACCTAGAAAACTTAATATCTGTAGCAAAGTATTTAGTAGCAAAGTACGGAAGTAACGGTAACGGTGGCAAAAGTAACAGTAGCAGTTTTGTAGTAATTGTAACAGTGGCAACGGCAGAGTAAATAAGCAAAGATCAATATGTGAAAAGCTCGTAGGCATTGGATCAGTGATGGATAATTATGTCGGATGCGATTCCTCATGCAATAGTTATAACATAGGGTGACACAGAATTAGCTCCAGTTCATCAATGTAATGTAGGCATGTATTCCGAATATAGTCATACGTGCTTATGGAAAAGAACTTGCATGACATCTTTTGTCCTACCCTCCCGTGGCAGCGGGGTCCTATTGGAAACTAAGGGATATTAAGGCCTCCTTTTAATAGAGTACCGAACCAAAGCATTAACACATAGTGAATACATGAACTCCTCAAACTACGGTCGTCACCGGGAGTGGTTCCTATTATTGTCACTTCGGGGTTACCGGATCATAACACATAGTAGGTGACTATTGACTTGCAAGATAGGATCAAGAACTCACATATATTCATGAAAACATAATAGGTTCAGATCTGAAATCATGGCACTCGGGCCCTAGTGACAAGCATTAAGCATAGCAAAGTCATAGCAACATCAATCTCAGAAAATAATGGATACTAGGGATCAAACCCTAACAAAACTAACTCGATTACATGGTAAATCTCATCCAACCCATCACCGTCCAGCAAGCCTACGATGGAATTACTCATGCACAGCGGTGAGCATCATGAAATTGGTGATGGAGGAAGGTTGATGATGACGGCGGCGACGGATTCCCCTCTCCGGAGCCCCGAACGGACTCCAGATCAGCCCTCCCGAGAGGGATTAGGGCTTGGCGGCGGCTCCGTATAGTAAAACGCGATGAATCCTTCTCTCTGATTTTTCTCCCCAAACGTGAATATATAGAGTTGGAGTTGAGGTCGGTGGAGCTCCAGGGGGCCCACGAGGCAGGCGGGCGTGCCCAGGGGGGTAGGCGCGCCCCCACCCTCGTGGACAGGGTGTGGGCCCCTGGTCTTGATTCTTTCGCTAGTATTTTTTATATATTCCAAAAGTATTCTCCGTGAAGTTTCAGGTCATTCCGAGAACTTTTATTTCTGCACAAAAATAACACCATGGCAATTCTGATGAAAACAGCGTCAGTCCGGGTTAGTTCCATTCAAATCATGCAAGTTAGAGTCCAAAACAAGGGCAAAAGTGTTTGGAAAAGTAGATACGATGGAGACGTATCAGGCGACGCCGAGGTGCTGTCCCGAAGGACCTTCCCAGGCCAGGGAGAGGTTCAGGAGGCCGTCAGAGTGGCGCCAGAGGGTGACCCCTCGGCCGCCGGACACATGGGGGAGCAAGTCCCCCTAGAGACTGGCGATGGGGGCCATATCTAGTTCGGCCCCAGCCGGATATCATTCCGGAGTCCAATACGGCTCCACAATCAGGCAAGCAGGTTCCTTTGAAAGGAGGAGGTGCGCCTATTCCACCGGTGTCCTCTATCCATCCAGAGGCACCGGATAATCTGGTGGAAGCGCTGCAAGGCGCTTCCATTGTTGAGGAACACCGTATCCTTATGGGTACGGTGGTTGAGAGGGTTCAGTCCGTTAAAAGCGGACTGACCGAAGCCTGCACCAACCTTCTGACAGGCTTTGAGGTATGTGACGCAATTTATGTAAAGAGAATGCCATAGTATAGACAGTAGCCCCCGAGACTCTGTCCGGTGTTCGGAAAGAAAAGCCAGACAGAGGATCAAGTAATTTTCACAGGTGACTAACCAAATATGTCTTATGTGAACAAGCAGGCGTCGTTGATGGATGCGACTTCTCATTCTGCCGAAGTATCCGGACTGAGGCAGAGTCTGGAGCGGGCCGAGGAAGAGCTCGGCCATGTAAAAAAGCAGTTAGAAGACAAGCAAGGTATGCAATGACCTTTTGTAGATCCAGAAAGGATGAATAATTTGTGCTGATCATAGTGCCATGATATTTGCTAGGAGCGGCGACCGAGGTGGAGACCCTCAAGAAGGCACTGGCCGAGGCCAAAAAGAAAGCGGCAAAGGAGCAAACCGCCCGTGAAAAACACGAGGCCAGAGTTAATGAGGTCCAGCAGGAGCTCCAGGACGCCGTGAAGAAATGTGAATCCTTGGAGCGCAATATTGCGGATCAAGAGACCGAACTCGCCAAGGCTCGCCAAAGCGCACAAGATGCCTGGGTTGAAGCCCAAGGCGCCCTCCAGGAAATCCAAGAGGCCAGAGAAATCGCGGCGGGTAAGGCCTTCATTATGCAGAGCAAATATGTGAAGAAGGTATCTCTTACTAACTCGGATTTGGAGTTCTCCAAGAGCGTTTGCCGATTTACCGCGCAGTGTTGCCGACGCTGCAGAGTTCTTCCGAGCTGAAGAGGGGAGCTCGACGGAGAAGCTGTTCTGGCCGCAATCCGGTGCCCTTTAGTGACCAGCTAAAACAGCTGGTTGAACTGAATAGGGTGGCCGAACTAGCCATGAAGGATTTAATAATCCGGCTATGGCCTGCCGAAGCCATACCTAGCAGCTACTTCGGGCTCGTGAAGCGGCTGGTCAATGCCTGCCCCGGCTTGACGTCATCAAGCGGCCAGTCTGCATCAAGGGTGCGCGGATGGCGCCCTTCACCCGTGTCAAGGTGCTGTGGGCGAAGATGAATGCCGTCAAGCTCGCGACCGAGGGACCGCCCGCTGGTAAGGAGCACTGCACGCCCGAGTGGTATTTTGATGATGTTCTGGAGGGATCCCGCATTGTAGCGGAGCAATGTGCTAAGGACATTATTTTTGAATGAATACATTCATGTTATCCCGTCCTGTATGGTGAAACAAAGCTGATATGTAATATAATGCTTATTTATTATTTAAAATTTTGCCTCCTGTGCGGCCGTTTTTATTAAATCTGAGAGTTGGCCAGTCGTCGGCTTCAGCCCCCACGTAGGTAGTACGGGGGTGTTCGGGATGGAATCTAAACACTCTTGATCCAAGAATTTGGTCCTTGAAGGAGGTGTTTAGTGCAACGAACCAGGCAATCGGGCTATGTGGCTTTATCACCCTCACTTAGCCATAGGAGTTTGACAATAAAAATGTAGGCGCAGCCCCTAGTTAGCATTTAATCTGGACTAGGGTGCTGTAAACACCTGATCGGGGAAGCCGATCCATCGCACAACACAGAAAAAAATCGCAGAAGATTTGGGACCTCCGAACAGCTGACCAGCTCTCGCCGCATCATGACAGTCAGTTTTCGGCTTTCTCTACTGAGGTGTTTGCTCGGATAAACCAGAAACACAATTGCAGCAGTTCTCCCTTTACTACCCTAGCCGATAGTGTCGGCGTTCTGGGAACGGGGGTCCCCAGACTTGCCTGCCTGCGGCCCATGGCGTGGCTAAGCCAGCAGGCCGTACGACCCATCTTGATCGACAAGGCATCCAAGACCCTCGCGAGGGTCCAAGCCTCGCGAGGCGGACGATGCAAGACCTCCTCAGGAGTAGCCTAGCCAGGCAGGCTCACGAGGAGCGGATATATCAAGGCGGGGCAAACCTCACGAGGCTCTCGTGACGTGAGCCATGACGAATGGCACCAGGCGGGCGCCAGCGCACGCAGTGTCCTTATTTCCTCTTTGGTGCTAAGGAGGCCAGCGCAGGCGAAGAGTACCGAGGCATCAGGTAAAGGTTGCTATATTGGTGCAACGAGACCAAGACCAGGAGGACGGCAAGATGGAGGTCATCGTGGAGCCCAAGACAGCGTCACCACCAGAGCTTTTCGCAGGCGAAGATCGCTTTTGTCAGGATAGCTTGTACTAGCTGTCCCCCTTCAAATTTGCCCGCCGTTGTTGGCTCCCTTCCCGCTTGATATTTGGGAAGAGGACCAGGGCCTATATAAGTAGAGCTAGCCACCATAGTAGGGGCATCTGATCTGAGCTCGATCCAACCCGATCGAGAGCCTACTCACAAGAACACCCCGACCTCAGGAGGCTATTCTTCCCTTGTACTGTTCATCATCAGCCCAAGAGGCAATCCACCACCACCACCACACTGGAGTAGGGTATTACACCACAACGGTGGACCGAACCAGTATAAACCTCGTGTCCTTCTATGTTGTGAGTTCGTCGAGTTCGTCCGCGAGATCTTAGTGAGCTAGGGCGTAGATCGATAGGAGGGAAAGACTTCGCGCGCACCCCAGTGTTCGAACCTTAAGGGTTTGCCGGAACCCCACATCCGACATTTGGCGCGCCAGGTAGGGGTGCGCCGGAGCTCCTCTCCACCAACCTGCGCCCCGTGCCGCCGCACTTCGCTCCCATGGTGGGTGCCCCACCATCCACCTCCGTGAGCTGCGTCGACAGCGGGGCATCTGGGTATCGAGCTCTGGCCCCCGCCCTGCACCGAGTGCGGTGGCCGACCAAGTTCAAGCCTGAGATGCCGCCACGTTACGACGGCGCGGCAGACCCGACGCCGTTCCTGCTGGCATACGAGGAGGCAGTCCTCGAAGCCGGAGGCAACGGCAAGATCATGGCCAACTGGTTCCCCATGGCCCTTGCCGACGAGCCGCGCGCCAGGCTGCTCAACCTCCCGGGATCCACAGTGGCTTCCTGGGGGGAACTCCGTGACCTCTTCATCAATCGCTACGCGGTGCCAGCGCACCATGCGGTCGCGGCCCTGCTGGGCGGCTCTCAAGCACCGCCTTCAGATCGCCACGTCAAACCGTTCCTCCGTCAGATCGGGGCGCCTCCAAGCGCCCGGGGGCTCCGCCAGGTTGGGCTGCCCCGGAGGCTGACCTCACCTTTGGCTCAGAAGACCACCCCGGCTCCACCGCCGGCTCCGGCATGCTCCCAATGCTCTGCACGCCCACCATCTGCAACGTGGCCGTCACCAAGACCCTCATTGACGGCGGTGCCGGCCTCAACTTGCTCTCCGTAGAAGCCTACAGCCTTCTCCATGTGCCGCTCAAGCGGCTCAACCTCAGCAAGCCTTTTTGGGAGTGGGTGGCGGAGCCGCCCACTCTCTGGGGCAGATCCGCCTCCCTGTCACCTTCGGCACACGCGACAACTACCGCACTGAGCTGGTGGACTTCGACATCGCCCGCATCGGTCTCCCATACAACGCCATCCTCGGGTACCCAGCTCTCGCTCAGTTCATGGCGGCGACCCATCCGGCCTACAACCTCATGAAGATGGCACGAAGCAAGGGCGTCCTCACCATCAAGGGGGACACTAAGGAGGCCGTGACGGTGCTTAGGCTCGCCTTCAAGACCGCGGCAGCAGCACAACCGGCCGGCGCCGGTACCCACGAGGCCAAGGAGGCCGCGCCTACCAAGAAGAAGCAGTTGTTCACCCAAGAAAAGGCGAAAACCAAGCAGGTGCCGGTCAACGAGGACGGGTCTTCGGAGGCCACCTTCACCATAGGAGCCGGCCTTGACCCGGGACAAGAAGAAGCCTTGGTAAGGTTCTTGCGCACGAACAAGGAAATATTCGCGTGGGAGCCCAATCAGCTGGTAGGGGTCCCGAGAGAGGTGATCCAGCATCATCTAAGGGTATGCCCCAACATACGCCCCGTGAAACAGCGAGCCAGACGGCAGTCCACTGAGAAGCTGGCCTTCATCGTCCAAGAGACACGCAAGCTGGAGGCGGCAGGTGCCATTCGGGAAGTTCGATATCCCGAATGGCTGGCAAGCCCCGTCGTAGTGCCAAAGAAAGGCGGGAAGGAGCGGATGTGCGTCGACTTCACCAACCTTAACAAAGCCTGCCCCCAAGATCCGTTCCCACTCCCGCGCATCGACCAGATTGTCGACTCCACCACTGAGTGCAACTTGCTGTGCTTCCTGGACGCGTTCTCAGGGTATCATCAGATCAAGATGGCGGTGGAAGATGTGGAGAAGACAGCTTTCCTAACACCATGTGGGGTGTACTGCTATACCTGCATGCCCTTCGGGCTGCGCAACGCAGGCATCACCTTCCAGCGGTTGATGCACATCGCCCTGGGGCGGCAGCTCGGGAGGAACACGGAAGCCTACTTCGACGACATAGTGTGAAAGTCTCGCGAGGCGAGGACATCGATTGAAGATTTGGAGGAAACCTTCGAGAGCCTGCGCCGGGTGAACTTGAGGCTTAACCCGGAGAAGTGCGTGTTCGGTGTCCCCTCCGGCAAGCTGCTGGGATTCCTCGTGTCCCACAACGGCGAACCCTGAGAAGATCAAGGCCATCGAGGACACGAGCCCGCCACAGACCCTCAAAGAGATGCAAAAGCTAGCGGGGCGGGTGACCGCATTAGGGCGTTTCATCTCCAAGCTGGGAGAGCGCGCCTTACCCTTCTTTAAGCTCATGAAGAAGAAAGGCACGTTCGAATGGACCCCGGAGGCCGATCAGGCCTTCCAAGACCTTAAGAAATACCTTACCAGCCCCCCGGTGATGGTGGCACCGCGGCCTCTTGAACCTCTGGTACTCTACCTTGCCGCCACCCCGTCTCCACCAGCACAGCGCTGGTGGCGGTCAGGGAGGAACGCCAAGCCAAGGGCGCGCCGCGCCAAGCAGGAGTAGAAGTGGCGCAGGATCAGGAGGACGCAGCAAAGGCATCAGCTGGGGAAGACAAAGCTCGGCAGGACAACGTCGCAGAAGCTCCTGAGGACAGCCGAGTCTCGAGAAACCCTCCACCTCAGGAGATGCACCAATCTCCGCAGGACCCCAGCCTCGACAGTGCGCCAGCCCACGTCGAACACCTGGTGTACTTCGTCAGCACCGTGCTGAGAGACGCGAGAGCACGCTACCCCATGCCTCAGAAGCTCCTGCTCGCACTCTTGGTGGCCTCGCGCAAGCTGCAACACTACTTCCAGGGGCACCCGATCAAGGTCGTCTCAGCTTACCCATTGGAGAGGGTACTCAGGAGCCCAAATTCGGCTGGAAGGGTCGCTGAGTGGAATATCGAGCTGCAAGCATTCCAGTTAGAGTTCAGCACAACCAGGGTCATCAAGGGGGCTGCGCTCGCTGACTTTGTGGCAGAATGGACGGATGCCCCGACACTTGAGGAAGGGGAGGACCGGTCCACCTCCCCAGGGAGCGAGGCTCTAGACGGCCGGGTCATGTATTTCGACGGCGCTTTCGCGCACCAGGGCGCGGGAGCCAGAGCGGTGCTCATCTCGCCCACCCAGGACAAGCTCTACTACGCCGTGCAACTCTGCTTCCAGCACGGCGAGAAGGTCTCCAACAATATCGCAGAATACGAAGGCCTCATAGCTGGCCTGAAGGCTGCGGCAGCTCTGGGAGTGAAGCGCCTCACCGTCAGAGGTGACTCGCAACTCCTCGTCAACTTCTCCAACAAGGTGTACAAGCCGAAGGACGAGCACATGGAGGCCTACCTCGCGGAAGTACGCAAGATGGAAAAGCAGTTCTCAGGTCTCGAGCTGCAGCACGTGCCCCGGGGCACCAACAAAGAAGCCGACGACATCGCCAGGAGAGCATCCAAGCGGCTACCAGAAGAGCCTGGTGTCTTTGAGGAGCGGCTCTTCAAGCCATCAGCTACGCCACCCCTTTCAAGCACTACTCAGCCTCGGGAGGAGCTCCCACAGCCCCCGGTCACGGGAGCCCCGGCTTGTGGCCCGACCTCAGGAGCTCGGCTGCTCTTGGCGCTCGAGTCCCAGGAGGAATGCTGGACTAAGGAATTCAAGGAGTGCCTGACACATGGGGCGCTACCAGAGAAGGAAGAGGATGCGGAGCGCGTGGCCCGGCAAGCCACAACGTACTGCATTCAAGACGGCTAGTTGTACAGGAAACGGTCGAACGATGTCACACTGCGCTGCATCTCCAACGATCAAGGAAGGGAGCTGCTGATTGACATACACGGCGGGGACTGCGGGCATCACTCGTCGTCACGGACCCTCGTCGGCAAGGTGTTCCGCAGTGGATTCTATTGGCCTACAGCGCTCAACGACGCAGCCGAGCTGGTGAAGTCCTGCGAAGCTTGCCAATTCCATGCCAAGCAAATCCATCAGCCTGCTCAGGGCCTCCAAAGCACCCCTCTCACATGGCCATTCGCAGTCTGGGGGCTGGACATCTTAGGCCCGTTTCCACGGGCGCCAGGGGGCTATCTCTATCTCTACGTCGCCAACGACAAGTTCACCAAGTGGGCGGAAGTGGAAGCCGTCCGTACCATCCCGACCGGCTCTGCCGTCAAGTTCATCAAGGGCCTCATGAGCCGCTTCGGGGTCCCCAACCGCATCATCATAGATAACGGCTCGCAGTTTACTAGTAACCTCTTCAGAACCTACTGTGCTAACCTTGGAATGCAGATCTGCTACGCTTCGGTGGCCCACCCCAAGAGCAATGGTCAGGCTGAGCGCGCCAACGCTAAGGTCCTGAGGGGCCTCAAGACCAGGACCTTCAAGAAGAAGCTGGAGGCCTGTGGCAGGGGCTGGCACAACGAACTCTAGTCCGTGCTGTGGTCCATCCGCACCACCGCTACCAAGCCAACGGGCGAGACTCCATTCTTCCTCGTCTATGGAGCCGAAGCAGTCCTCCCTCACGAGGTCAAGCATCGCTCCGCGGGTTCTGGCGTTCGACGAAACACAGCAGGACGCCATGCGGGGGATGGATCTCGTGCTGGGGAGGAACGTCGTCACGAAGCTGCATTAAGGGCGGCAAGGTACCAGCAAGCGCTGCGGCGTTACCACTGCCGCAACATTCGCTCTAGGACGCTCGAGACGGGTGACCTGGTCCTGAGGCGGGTCCTCTCCAGGGAAGGGTTGCACAAGCTTTCACCCATGTGGGAGGGCCCGTTTAGGGTCGTCCACATCTCGAGGCCTGGCGCCGTGCGCCTGGAGACGCAAGAAGGGACACCTATCCAAAACGCCTGGAACATCCAGCACCTTCGGAAGTTCTACCCATGAAGCAAGGCCCAGAGCCTATGAAGCAAGGCCCAGAGCTTGTGAAGAAAGGCCCAGAGCCTGTGAAGAAGGCCTGGTGCCTGTGAAGAATCACCGCCCGTGACACTCTCACGTAATAATGAGTTGGGGCTGTACACGCCTCGGAGTCTCAGGAGCGCCGGCCTCAGGCCCTGGGGCTCCCACCCACGCCTAGTGGCAGCACTTAGCTCCGCGCTGGTGAGAAGACTTGAAGACTAGATTAGGTGCCGGACACGGCTTTTCATTTGCTTTCCGAAGTTGGCTCGCTTTTCCTTAATCGAAGTTGGTCTTGGTGTTCGTTGCTGATTTGATTCCCTAGCCTTTTACCGCATTTTTCGGCTCTGGTTTGCTCATGTTCTCTCTCTCGCATACCTCGCGAGGGGGCTAGGCAGGTGCCCTTGCGAGCATTTTTCTTCTCTCTGCCTTCTCGCGAGCCACCCTCGTTCGAGCCTGAAAGCTGGCACATCTCTCCTAATCCGTGCCCCTCGGGTACCGCGATACAAAGCGCCAAGTCAAGGCTCGGGTGGACGGCAAATCCTCTAGCGCACCCACTAATGAATTTTTTTGCAGTTTCTGAGCAAACGCAGACACCTCGTGAGGGAAAGGGCGTCCCAAACACGCCAGGTTAAGTTATCTTTGCGCAAAATAACAACACGGCATGGGAATAACACGCACAGTGCATTAACCAAAGAACCACAGTTCGATACACGCCCCTCTGGGCCCATACTGGTTTCGTTTTCTGATGCAGGAAAAAAGGAAAAAAAGCTAAACAAAGCGGCGTTGCAGCAATCTATGGAGGCAAGCCCTTAGCGACGCCCCGAGCCTAGCCAGACCCCTCCTCGCGCTTCATGGAGGCGCGACGACGAGATGACCCGCTGCCTCCTTCGAAGCGGGCGCGGTGGCTGGTCGTAGCCACCGCTGCTGGAGCTGTCACCGGAGGAAGAGCCACTGTAGCTAGAAGAGACACGGTCTCCGTCGAGGGCAGGCTCGCCCTCATCCTCGTCGCGACCGTCACCAAGGCCGAGCACCTCCTCACCGTCGTTCGTCTCGGGGCAGCACCCGGCGCGGCAACCATCTTCCCCGAACACCCTCACATAGAGGGTCGATCCGCCGTCATACTTGAAGTGGAGCATGCACCGCCTGCCCAGGCCACGCGCGTGGGCGAACGTCTGCCAGCCGCGGGCCAGGGCTATGTTGCCCGCGGCGGAAGTTTCGACCGCGATCCAAGAGGCCTTGCTGCAGCAACCATCCGCCTACAACCAGAGCCCGCCTGGACCAGGGGCCGGCAGTTCATCGACAAAGAAGCGCGGAAGCTGGAGCCAGTTGCCGGCCGGGTTCTCCGACCAGACGACAAACTCCGGCGACACCTCCGCTGAATGGAAGCGCGGGCGGGGAGGCTGCGCCACCATTGCACGCCTTCCCTCGTCAGCTGGACTGCCATGGTTGGGACGACCCCCTCCGCGTGCCGCGGCGCCGCCTCGACGGTGGGCCACGGCGGGGGTCGCGGCATGCTTGCACGGACGGCCGCGACCGCGCTTGGGCGCCGGGGAACTGGGGCCCTCGCAAGGGGCCTTCCCCTTCTCGGCGGTGGAGAACTTCCTTCGTGGCGCCATCGAAGGAACTGTGAGCAATGAAGCAAAGAAGAAGCAAGCAAGCAAGGAAGAGATGGGCGACGGGGGCTCCGCTCCCCTCCCCATTTATAGCGGAAGAAGGCCAACCGATGTCTCCCACGATCGCAGGTAATGATGGGTTTCCTTGCATGTCGCAGGGACTTGTCAAGTCGTGCGGTTGCTGAGGCAGCATGGGGAAGCGGAGACGCCCACGTCCAATCAACCGCCACGCGTCAACCGAGGCCGCAGGCTTTTGGGGCCCGTGGTGCTCCGAACTTGACCCTTGGCTTTGCCGCAAAGCCAAGCCCGAGCGCACCTTGGGCCCGGGGGCTATTGTCGGCGTTCTGGGAACGGGGGTCCCCAGACTTGCCTGACTGCGGCCCATGGCGTGGCTAAGCCAGCAGGACGTACGGCCCATCTTCATCAACAAGGCATCCAAGACCCTCGCGAGGGTCCAAGCCTCGCGAGGCGGACGATGCAAGACCTCCTCTAGAGTAGCCTAGCCAGGCAGGCTCACGAGGAGCAGAGATATCAAGGGGAAAACCTCACGAGGCTCTCGTGACGTGAGCCATGACGAACGGCACCAGGCGGGCACTAGGCGGGCGCCAGCGCGCGCAGCGTCCTTATTTCCTCTTTGGTGCTAAGGAGGCTAGCGCAGGCGAAGAGTACCGAGGCGTCAGGCAAAGGTTGCTATATTGGTGCAACGAGACCAAGACCAGGAGGACGGCAAGACGGAGGTCATCGTGGAGCCCAAGATAGCGTCACCACCAGAGCTTTTCGCAGGCGAAGACCGCTTTTGTCAGGATAGCTTGTACTAGCTGTCCCCCTTCAAATTTGCCCGCCGTTGTTGGCTCCCTTCCCGCTCAATATTTGGGAAGAGGACCAGGGCCTATATAAGTAGAGCTAGCCACCATAGTAGGGGCATCTGATCTGAGCTCGATCCAACCCGATCGAGAGCCTACTCACAAGAACACCTCGACCTTAGGAGGCTGTTCTTCCCTTGTACTGTTCATCATCAGCCCAAGAGGCAATCCACCACCACCACACTAGAGTAGGGTATTACACCACAACGGTGGCCCGAACCAGTATAAACCTCGTGTCCTTCTGTGTTGTGAGTTCGTCGAGTTCGTCCATGAGATCTTAGTGAGCTAGGGCGTAGATCGGTAGGAGGGAAAGACTTCGCGCGCACCCTAGTGTTCGAACCTTAAGGGTTTGCCGGAACCCCACATCCGACAGATAGGACGGCACGTAAGGTAGCAAGCACAGGAGCCGGGCAACCCAACTATTGACCAAAGACATGATTCGGAGCCGATGCATATAATGCTAAAATTCAAGGTGCCGAACTGTACTGTAAAAGTGTTTGGACTTTGCTGCCATAGTATGGAGCGCAATGAAGCCCCTGGCCAAAAAAGTACCAAAGTATACGGTTGCAATCGATAAGAATAGCAAAATAAAATGAAGTAGTAAGCTAGTGCCACATAAGTTGGGCCGCAAACTGTTTCCATTATGATTTGATTGATACGTCCAAGCGTATTTGAACAAATAGTGCGATAAGCAACCGGGCTATTTAACATGCCAAGATCAGGGGGAGCTTGCGTGCGGGTCCTGAAAACAGGTAGAATGATCGTCGAGAAAAACATCTAGAGATTTCCCCCGCACGTCTGTGCTACTTGCCGCCTTGGTGTATCCGTCCTTCGAAAGGACCGATGAGCAGGCCGCCGCGAGGGGCCTGTGGAAAAGAAACCTGAAAAGGATAAAAAGAAAAGTGAAAGTATGTGTGTCCAGGGAAGGTCGAGCCGTATTATGGACCATAGTCTGGTTATGCCTCCGTCTCTGCCCATGGTATTTTTAGTGCATAGTTATGTACGCGTGGTAAGTATGCCGCCACTTGGTCAGGACTGAGACGGAGGTCGAATTGCTAGTCTAACTCCCGACGAGCTGGACTATCATGCTGCGGAGTACTCCGGACTCGTTTTACAGTGTCCGCGAGCTTGGCCGCTGAATTAAAGTTCTACCTTAAAAGGCCGCGCCGTACTTCCGCTGCCAGGGTCGCGGTGTGCTCCTCGGTATGGAGGGAGCGCTCCGTGTTTCCATTGACTGTTATGACACCGCGTGGTCTGGGCATCTTGAGCTTGAGATAAGCATAGTGTGGCACAGCATTAAATCGAGCAACCGCGGTTCGTCCGAGCAGTGCGTGATAGCCACTGCGGAGGGGAGCGATATCGAAGATCAATCCTTCGCTTCAGAAGTTGTCCGAAGATCCGAAGACGACCTCCAATGTGATTGAGCCCGTGCGACGGGCCTCTACACCTGGTATAACTCCTTTAAAGGTAGATTTGGTGGGCTTGATCCTTGATGGATCGATGCCCATTTTGCACACTGTATCTTGATAGAGCAGGTTAAGACTGCTTCCACCGTCCATGAGGACTCGTGTGAGGTGGAATCCATCAATTATTGGGTCGAGAACCAGTTCGGCTGAACCGCCATGACGGATACTGGTCGGATGGTCCCTGCGATCGAAGGTGATCGGGCAGGACAACCATGGGTTGAATTTTGGGGCGACTGGCTCTATCGCATAGACGTCCCTGAGCGCGCGCTTGCGCTCCCTCTTGGGGATATGAGTAGCGTATATCATGTTCACCGTTTTGACCTGAGGGGGAAACTTCTTCTGTCACCCTATGTTCGGTGGACGGGGCTCCTCGTCATCGTCCTCTCTTTGTGAACCCTTTTCCTTGTTCTCGGCATTTAACTTGCCAGCCTGCTTAAAGACCCAACAACTTCTGTTGGTATGATTGGCTGGCTTATCGGGGGTGCCGTGTATCTGACACGGACGATCGAGTATGCGGTCCAAGCTGGATGAGCCCGGATTGTTCCTTTTAAATGGCTTCTTCTGCTGGCCGGACTTGGAGCCACTGAATCCGGCATTGACCGCCGTGTCATCGGTATTGTTATCGTTGCTTCGACGCTTGTGTCTGTTGCATCGGGGCTTGCCGTTGCTATTTCTGGCTTCAGAGGTGCCAGGTTTGCTTGCATTGTTATTGGTACGGGCTAGCCAGCTATCTTCGCCCACGCAAAAGCGGGTCATGAGTGCCGTGAGGGCTGCCATGGACTTCGGATTTTCCTGGCCGAGGTGTCGGGCGAGCCATTCGTCGCGGATGCTGTGTTTGAAGGCCGCTAGGGCTTCGGCATCCGGACAGTCGACGATCTGGTTCTTTTTAGTTAAGAACCTAGTCCAAAATTTCCTGGTTGACTCTCTGGGCTGTTGGACTATGTGACTTAGGTCATCGGCATCCGGAGGTCGGACGTATGTACCTTGGAAGTTATCGCGGAAGGCGTCTTCCAGGTCCTCCCAGCTGCCAATGGAATTTTTGGGCAGGCTGTTCAACCAGTGTCGAGCTGGTCCCTTGAGTTTTAGTGGGAGGTATTTGATGGCATGAAGATCATCACCGCGGGCCATATGAATATGGAGAAGAAAATCTTCGATCCATACCGCGGGGTCTGTTGTCCCATCATATGATTCGATGTTCACGGGTTTAAACCCTTCTGGGAATTCGTGCTCCATTACTTCATCAGTGAAGCAAAGGGGGTGTGCGGCGCCTCTATATCGGGCCACATCACGACGTAGCTCGGATGGAGTCCGTCTGCGGTTTTCGGCCCGGGCGTGATTATGCTTGTCACGTCCAGCTAGATAGCCGTCGTTGCATGTCGGGGCACGCCCCCGTGATCCGTAGATCGATCTGGTCTGTCCTGCTCTACTGTCCAGGTCCTGCCGCGGGTCATATGTATATCCTCGAGCTGTTTTATCTCTGCCTTTTCGGCAAGGTAGTACGGGCTGGTGTTCGGCTTGAGTTGCCACTTTGTCCCGGCCACGTGGTGGTCGATCAGCCGCATTACGCGCTGATGGTACGGGCTCAAGTGCCTCGTCATCGAATTGAGGTACCAATTTGCGCTTCGGGTAACTTTTGGTTGGGCGCTCGAGGCCGTATTCCTCGGCTGCCAGGACATTAGTCCATCTATCGTTGAGCTGATCTTGATCAGCTTGAAGCTGCTGCTGCTTCTTTTCCAGGCTCCTTGCAGTGGCTATTAGCCGGCGCTTAAAGCGCTCCTGCTCGAGAGGTTCCTGAGGCACGATAAATCCTCGTTGCCGAGGCTCACCTCATCCTCGGAGAGCGGAAGATAATTACTGTCCTCCGAGTCTTCGTTTACAGCCTATTCATTAGAGCTAACTCGCCCATCTTCCCGTTCATCCTGTTCGGAGTTTGGCTCAACGGGGTCTTCATTGTCTTCAGCATCGTCTAGAGTATTGTTTTCTCCTATGCCAGTATTGCTGTCTTTTCCGCGGCGTGACTTAGAGCGGCGCCGCTATCGTCGGTGCTTTGGCTGTACCTCAGGAGGTTTATCCTCAACTGGGTCTTCCTTGCCATCACCGTTATTCTCTTTGGGTGTATCCACCATGTACACGTCATACGAAGAGGTGGCCGTCCAGCGTCCGGTAAACGGCGGGTTTTGGGCCTGCTCTTCTCCGGCATCGTCGTCCATACCGTCGATGTCTTCAGAGTCGTAATCGAGCATGTCGTTTAAGTCCTCGACAATGGCTATAAAGTGGGTGGTGGGTGGGAAGTAAAATTCCCTGCTCTCAGCCCCTAGTCCGGGCTGGGCATAGTTCAGACGTTGCTCCTCTGTAATGACAAGGGATCGCATTAAGTCCAGAGCCTCGCTTAAAGGCGAGGTTTGGCCTGAGAGAAGAGAGCCCGTGGAGTACGGCGGGAGGGAGAACCCTTGGCCGAATTGACACGAGGCTGACTCCGAGGATTCGGAGCCAGTGTCCGGAGAAGGGTCCGGCTTCATAATGGTTGCCAGCAACACTACTTCCTTCGGCTCTCCCACAATGGGCCTAGTGGCCGCAGATAGTCCGGTGAGCTCAGGGAGCCCGTCTTCGGACCTGGCGATATGCTCTGGATCTAAGGCCGAAGCGGAGGTTGGGGGCGCGAATCCTTGGAAGATCAAGTCTCCTCAGATATCAGCGACATAGTCTAGATTTCCAAAACTAATCTGGTGACCTGGGGCGTAGTTGTCGATCTGCTCTAGATGGCCAAGCGAGTTGGCCTACAGTGCGAAGCCACCGAACACAAAGATCTGGTTGGGGAGGAAAACCTCCCCCAAGGCAGCATTGTTGTAGATGATTGATGGAGCCATCGAACCTTCTGGTGACAACGCAACAGAACTCTCAATGAAAGCACCAATGTCGGTGTCAAAACCGGCGGATCTCGGGTAGGGGGTCCCGAACTGTGCGTCTAAGGTCGATGGTAACATGAGACAGGGGACACGATGTTTACCCGGGTTCGGGTCCTCTCTATGGAGGTACTACCCTACTTCCTGCTTGATTGATCTTGATGAATATGAGTATTACAAGAGTTGATCTACCATGAGTCGTAATGGCTAAAACCCTAGAAGTCTAGCCTGTATGATTATGATTGCCTCTACTGACTAAACCCTCCGGTTTATATAGACACCGGAGGGGACTAGGGTTGTACAAAGTCGGTTATAGAGAAAGGAATCTTCATATCCGAACGCCAGGCTTGCCATCCACGCCAAGGAGAGTCCCATCCGGACACGGGAGAGAGTCTTCTGTCTTGTATCTTCACGGCCCATCAGTCCGGCCCACGTCACATAGGCCGGACGCCCGAGGACCCCTTAATACAGGACTCCCTCACACGGCGCGGCAGCTAGGCTCAATTTCCCCTTCGGCACACGTCCGGTCGACCTCGTTCCGCCGGAGCCAGGGGTGGTGAGCTCGGCTATGGCGCGGGAGTACCGCGAGGCATGGGAGCACCTTGAGGCCGAGGCCGCCGACAAGGCCTGCATGCAAGAGCTCCGCAGGTAGCACCCGGAGCTCGTGGAGGGGGAGCGAGCGATCTTTGCCGGCGCGAAGGGCGGCGAGGTTATCACGCTCTCCTCCGATGACGAGGTCGAAGGTGGCGAGGACGGCGGCACAGAGGGCGGCGAGGTTATCGCGCTCTCCTCCGATGACGAGGTCGAAGGCAGCGGCGACGGCGGTGCGGAGGGCGTCGAGGTGGGCCCCGATGGCGAGGAGATCGATGTCGACGAGTGGAGGAGTGCCTTCCCCAATGACCCCGACGACGGTACCGGCCCGTACCCGCTCGCGGCACACCGTACATGACGAGGAAGGATTGGCTCGACCTCGACTTCGACCGGAAGTAGTTTAGCTTAGTTAAATTTATGTTTTATGTTCTGTTATGCAAAACTATCTATGTTTATGTTTGAATGCATGCTACTTTCGGTTGAACCTTCTTTGAACTTGATCAAATTGAAGTTTACAACCTTAAGTTTAGGGGATCGGCTAGAAAAGGCCAAAAATTGCTGGAGTATATATATATATATATCCACTAAGGGTTTAGTCCTTTAACTTTTTAAGGATCACCTAGAGATGTCCTTATGACTTGTTTATTTCAGTTCTTCACAATGTGATGCTCTACATGTGCAACTATTTGCTGTGGAATTGTGACGCCCCGATTTAATCGTATAATAATCATGCACGCAAACGTGTACGATCAAGATCAGGGACTCACGGGAAGATATCACAACACAACTCTAAAAATAAAATAAGTCATGCAAGCATCATAATACAAGCCAGGGGCCTCGAGGGCTCGAATACAAGTGCTCGATCATAGACGAGTCAGCGGAAGCAACAATATCTGAGTACAGACATAAGTTAACAAGTTGCCATAAGATGGCTAGCACAAACTGGGATACAAATCGAAAGAGGCGCAGGCCTCCTGCCTGGGATCCTCTAAACTACTCCTGGTCGTCGGCGGTGGCCTGCACGTAGTAGTAGGCACCCTCTGCATAGTAGGGGTCGTCGTTGATGGTGGCGTCTGGCTCCTGGGCTCCAGCATCTGGTTGCAACAACCGAGAGGAAAGGAAAGGGGGAAAAGAGGGAGAAAAGCAACCATGAGTACTCATCCAAAGTACTTGCAAGCAAGGATCTACACTACATATGCATGGGTATCTGTGTAAAGGGGCAATATCGGTGGACTGAACTGCAGAATGCCAGAATAAGAGGGGGATAGCTAGTCCTGTCGAAGACTACACTTCTGGCAGCCTCCATCTTGCAGCATGTAGAAGAGAGTAGATGGTAAGTTCACCAAGTAGCATCGTATAGCATAATCCTACCCGGCGATCCTCTCTTCGTCGCCCTGTGTGAGAGCAATCACTGGGTTATATCTGGCACCTGGAATGGTGTATTTTATTAAGTATCCGGTTCTAGTTGTCATAAGGTCAAGGTACAACTCCGGGTCGCCTGTTATCGTGGACACGGCTATTCGAATAGATCAACATCCCTGTAGGGGTGCACCACATTACCCGACATGCTCGATCCCTCTGGCCTGGCACACTTTCCTAGGTCATGTCCGGCCTCGGGAGATCAACACGTCGCAGCCCCACCTAGGCACAACAGAGAGGTCAGCACACCGATCTAAATCCTATGCACGCAGGGGTCTGGGCCCATCGCCCATTGCACACCTGCACATTGCGTACGCGGCCGGTGAGCAGACCTAGCAACCTCCATTACAAAGGAAGTTGCGTTACGTAGTCCAACCCGGCGCGCGCCGCTCAGTCGCTGACTTCACGAAGGCTTCGGCTAATACCACGACGCCGATTGCCCATATCTTGTCCCACGTGGCGGTTAGTGCGTATAAGGTCAATGAACCAACTCAGATCAAATACCAAGATTTCGTTAAGCGTGTTATTATGAAGTAACCGTGGACGCCGACTAGGGCCAGGCCCACCTCTCACCTAGGTGGTCTCAACCTGCCCTGTCGCTCCGCCACAAAGTAACAGTCGGGGCCCGTCGGGAACTCAGGCCCACCACTACCTGGATGGAGCCACCTGTCCTTTCAGCCCCCACATCGGAATCACATGCGGGTACTCTACGAGCCGACCCGACTTTAGTCACCACCTGTATAGTATGTATGTATATATGTATATACCCGTGGTCACCTCCCGAGTGATCACGGCCTGATAGTATAGCATGGCAGACGGACAAGAATGTAGGGCCACTAATGGAATACTAGCATCCTATACTAAGCATTTAGGATTGCAGGTAAAGGTAACAATAGTAGTGGCAAAGACAGGCTATGCAGCAGAATAGGATTAACCGAAAGCAGTAACATGCTACACTACTCTAATGCAAGCAGTAGAGAGAAGAATAGGCGATATCTGGTGATCAGGGGGGGGGGCTTGCCTGGTTGCTTTGGCAAGAAGGAGGGGTCGTCAACACCGTAGTCGAACTGGGGGTCATCGGCAGTCTCGGGGTCTACCGGAAAGAAGTAACGGAGGGGGAACACAATAAATGACAGAGCAATCAAAGCATCACAAAGCGTAACATGGCAATATGCGGTGCTAGAGGTGACCTAACGCAGTAGTAGGCAATATCGGGAAGGGGGGAAACATCCGGGAAAGTATTCCCGGTGTTTCGCGTTTTCGGACAAACAGACCGGAGGGGGAAGGCTGCAGGTTCTCTATGCTAGGGACGCATGTTGAATGAACGGACTGTGTATTCGGATCCGTCTCGTCTTTCTCAGCAATTTTCATGTATAAAACATTTTCATCTGAGCTACGAATTATTTTATATTAATTTTCAAAGTTTTAATTCATTTTCTGAAATTATTATTAATTCAAAATTAATAGACAAAATGCTAGGGGTACCCAGCCCTGTGTACACAGAATGTACACAGAGGCTGACATGTGGGCCAGGGGAGCCCAGTTGACCTGTCAAAGTTTGACTAGTCAACAGGGGGCGGGGTCCTCTTGTCATTGACTGTTTAGGTTTATCTATTAGTTTAACTAAGTTAACTAACTAATTAGTTGGCTAATTAGGCAATTAATTAAGTTAATTAATGAAATTACCAATTAGTTAATGTTATTTTATTATTATATTTTCTTTTTTCCTTTTGGGCGCTGGGACCCATATGTCATAGGCCCAGCGGGGCTTAGCGGGTGAGCGGGCAAGTGGGCAGCGGGCGAAGCCGCCGCCCGCCCTGGTAGCGAGGCGAGGTCGAGGTCATCTGAGAGAGCCGGCGACAGCCGGAGCGCAGGCCGGCAGGAACGCCGGCGAGGCCAGGCAGAGGCGATGCGCGCGCGGCTGGGCGGCAGCTAGTAGCAGCAGCGTAGCGAGCTACAATGGGAGCAGAGCAGCAGAAGCAGTGGGGTAACAGGCAGCGGCGAGCGTAGGTGGCAGGCGGCAACAGGAGGGCAGCAGGCGAGCAGTGCGCGGGCGACGGAGCTCGGTAGGGCGCTGGAGATCCGGGGCGACGGGGAGCAGTAGCAGCGGCGGTGCGGTGGCGGGCTATAGTGGCCGGGTTCAATGCCGGTGACGAGGTGGAGCGGGGGCGGCAACAAGGGCGCTTGGCCATCGGCGATGTAGGGCATGGGGAGAGGAGGTAGGGGTCGCATTGGAAGGCGGGGAAGGTAAGGAGCACGACGCCGTGCTTGGATGCGAGCTGTAGCGGCTGTGGCCGCGGCTGCGCCATGCCCGGCGGTGAGGAGCTTCGGCTCCGATGGCGTCGGTGGCTACGGGCACCAAATCGAATGGGGCAGAGAGGGGTTTCGAGCGAGAGCTCACCTTGGAGCGCAAGAAAGGCTCGTCGGGGTTCAGGAGCAGCAGTGACGGTCGGAATCGATGAGGTTCGCCGGCGAGGCAGAGGAAGAAGACGGTGCCGTGGGCGACGCAGCGGTGGTTCCCGTCTCGATACGGTGGGCGCGGACAACGTAGCCGAGCACGGTGGGGTCTTGGATGGACTAGCTGGGCTCGGGGGCGACAGGGAGCACGAGGGCGACGGCGGCCATGGTGGTGGATGTTTCGGGCGCCGCCGAAATCGAGAGAGAGGGCGGGAGAGGGGGAAAGTGAGGTGGTCTAGGTTTGCAAGGGGGTCGAGGGGTGTCGAGGGAGACCTTATCCCCTCCTTAGGGCCGCAGATGATCGACGCGTGCTCATCGGCGGTTCGAACGGGCGCGCTGCCTCCACGGTGACATGCATGAACAGGAGGTTGAGGATGATCTCCTCGTGGGCTGGGCCGGTACTGTAGCCAGTGGGCTCAAGTGCACAGTATGCACTTGGCCCTTTTCGTAATATCTTGCTGGTATTATGCTCTAGCTACTGTTTTATATTTAATTGGTCCACCAAATCAATTTATATATATATATGAAACTTCCACATAAATTATGTACAATATTGTGGTGCTGTACAAAAAGTTTCAAGGCACTTGGAATAGTTTAAGTAATTTTTTTTAAAAAGAAAAGGTCCATTAAATGGTTGTTGTTCCATTGTTTAATTCCTAGGGGCATTTTAGCAATTCAAATAATGTTGGTTTCTAAATGAAAAATAGTTAGTGAATATTTGCAACATCTCGAACAATTTTGTTTTAATATTTGAACCTTTACCATTTGACTTGATTTTGAATTTGAATTTGAATCGGTTTCAAATCAACGTGAGTTTATCAACAGTAACCGAGGTGACGTGGCATCATTAGCAAAGGTTCACTGTATCTTAATTATCTGGGTGTCACAGCAGTTCAATTTCATCAATAACAGTTTCAACAATACCACTACGAATTACGATTTTTGGTTGCTGTTAAGGATATTGCAGTTAACATGCCTTTTCTTTTTTTAACAATAACTAGTGTACTGTAGACCTGCACAATACCAGTTTGAATGACTACTTGCCATTACTGCAAGATGCTGCTAAAGCGACAATACAATCAGAGACCCTTCGAGAAACTGTGTGCGATGCCATAATCGCAAATGGTGTTGTATGAAAATCGTCAGAAATGTATAAAACGTTTGCGATGACGGATGCATCAAACACGGTTCAGGTTTTAGTTGTGTGTGCGATGAAGGACATACGGTTCAGTTCAATTAACTGTTTGCAATGAGGAGGAACAAAAGAAACGGGCAGCCAGATGAAGGTGTGTGCGATACGTAGCATACGGTTCACTCGGATGAACTGTTTGTGATTAGGCAACACAAAAGAAACGGGCAGCCAGATGAAGGTGTGTGTGATATACAGCATACGGTTCACTCGGATGAACTGTTTGTGATTAGGCAAGAGAACAGAAACGGTTCAATATAACAAGATGTGTGTGATACGCGGCAAACAGGTCTGTAATCAGAAATGTGTGCGAACACCGATAATAACCCAGACGATTGCTTCTAATAAGACGTATTTGATATGCTCTGTCTACACATCATCTATTGGGCATTGTGGGATGGGCGGTCATCTGGATACGCCATAAGGTTGTGAAGAGGCATTCCTATCAGCAAGGACTAGCTGTTCCACCAGTAGCTCATGTAAGAAAACTATCAAGTTAAGTGTGCTCAGGCTGGAGCAGCCACCCGATGGGTGACTGGATGGGAAGTTGTGTCGATGTTAAATTAGGTGATGGGATGGGTCATTTTGGTCAAATGACCGAAATGCCCCATTCCCTCAGCTAATTTAACCTCGAGGTCCTTGTTTTTTTATTTTTTTATTTTTTAACACACGTTAAAGAAGGTCTACCGCATTACTTTTTGACAATGTGCGATACGTGGCATACAGTTGATCCATCCGACCTATTTGTGATGGAATAGGCCGTGTGTGTTGTGGGCAAACGCTTGCTAGTATTCAACCATTTGGGATTGATGAATTCATCACTGAGGGGTTCCCTGGTGTGGTCCGTGTTCATCTGATCATCATCTACGACTTGTGCTAGCTCGATGCTAAGTTTCCACTAATTGATGGTGTTTTATGAACATGCCACCATTTCCCGCCATTTCCTCACCAGTTTCCCGCCACCCTGCTATATTGCGCATGGAGGGCGCGCGACGCATGGAGGCGACAAGCGCAGCCTGTAGCACATCCACCTTTTCCAAGCATGCCAACCCACCAAAGCTCCGCCTCTGCCATCAACCTCGTCGACGAGGAAAACGAGTAGGCGCCACGGCCCGTCGAGGCCAAGGTGCTCCCCGGCAACGCGATGGACGACGCCGTGATGCGCGTCATCGCCAGGGTTGAGCAGACCTTTGGCGCATGGCGCTTGAGCGCCGCGGATCAAGATAGGCATGTCAGCACCGAGAGGCTGCAGCTCGCCGCACAACATGATCGATGGCGCACCGCAGAGCAAGCTAGGCACGTCCGTGCCGATAGGCTGCGGCTCGCCGCACGGCGAGACCGTTGGAGCGCCGCACAGCAACGGCGGATCCATCGGCGCTTGCCCGCTATCGACACGACGTTGTAGCTGGGTACACGTCCCGTCAGTACCCCCATTCCTCGCCAAGAGTGGGCAGAGGCCCTCAGCACCGTACTTGCACCAGAGGCCGGCCGCGCCGTACTTGCACCGGACGCCCGCCGCCCCGTTCGCGTGGGTGTCGCCGTTCGCCTTGTCCGCGGCCCGCTGGATGCCAACGCGTTGGTCCGTAGGCTCGACCGCCTCCTTGGCCCAGGTGTCCACCTGGGCACAGTAGAGGAACATGGCTGTCGCATCCTCGAGCTGGTGATCTCCGATGAAATAGCCAACTTGGAGCTCGAGATCGCGCTCCAGATGTACCACGAGCGTGTCGACCGCTTGGATGAATGCCTGCACGAGTTCAGGCAGAACCAAGAGCTACCCTAGGCAAGGGCTGCTGGTCATGGTCTCATGGACGCGTTTTATTTTGGAAAGTCGTTTCGACGTGGATAGCTATGTATTCACAGCAATCATAGTATTGCTCTGTTTCAATGTGTGTACTCTGTTTTCCGTTCTTATATGTTCTGTTTTAATGTGTGTATATACGCTTTCTGTTCTGTATATGTGGATGATAACAGCTAGATTCAAATGAGTATACAAAAACAGATAGAAAATGGAATTCATAATATATATATATATATAAATTGTTCATTAGATCATCACAGAAATATATATATATATATATATATATATATATATAATATCATCACATATACGTGATGATACTTAACTACTAGGTACAATGCATAAAATTGAAAACGAACAATACTAAAACTAATAATCCCTCCTGGGGCCAGTATTCCGGCAGCCCCTCGCCAGCAGCTCCTTGGTGCGCGGCGTCTTCCCAGTGCGGAGGCAGTACTCTGACCCCTTTGCCTCACAGCGCTTGATGTACCGATCTGCCTCTTGTTGGCGGATGCGCGCGGCTGATCTTGCCATTTCGTTGGGCGCCCACCGGAGCTCCTCGTCGGTGGCACGCTAGAGCTTATCGGCCCACCTCCACGCAGCGACGAGGCGCCCAATGACTATGACCTTCCTCGTGAAGTACCCGTCTTCATACACCTCCTCGGCACGATGACGCGCCCGCCCCCAAAGCTCCGCCACCTCCTTTTTCCAGGCGGCATCACGGGCTTCACAGGCCGCCTGGTACCTGGCTTCCTCCTCCGCCATCTCATTCTTGAACGCCACTTGCCTGGCTTTCTCAGCCGGCGGCAGCGACTTCCACAGACAAAAAATTGACATTACAGTTGTATTAGTACTACAAAATTTCTCGTTCATTTAAAACAACATCCGTTGGCACTTTATTCCATATTCGTCTTTCACAACTAATAAAAAATATCTACAACATCACACACAGTTGTTTTCTAGGAACCGTTTGCGATGAAAATATCTAGGTCTATTTAAGTCTCCCTCCTTAAGCTTCGCCAGCTCGTCTACTCTAGTGGCGGCAACCCCCGAATCCACGAATCCCGATCCCCATCCCCGCACCCCCTTCTTGCAAAGATGAGGCCGTGGAAACGCTTCGTGAAGGCCCGTACGATGGCCGCGTCCCCCCTGAGCGCCGCCGCCTGCACCGAGAGCGCGGCCGCCTATGCCGAGAGTGCCGTCGCATCCGCATTGAGCGCAGCCGCTTCTGCCGAGAGGGCGTCCGCGGCAGCCGACAGGGCAGCTGCAGCAGCCGAGACGGCAGCAGCAGCTGCTGCTGCGACGGCGGCTGCAAACGCCGAGAGCGCCCGAGCTGCCGTTCGTGCCACTGATGTCGCCTTGGCCCGGGTCGAGGCCATCGACGCCAAGATCGAGGATGCACACGCCAAGATATTCCAGGCCACCTCGGACTCCAGCATGCAACCCACGTCTGAAAAGGCGGAGGTGGCCATGGAGCACCTGCTTCCTCATGAGGTCGCGGAGTGGGAGCTGGAGATGCAGGAGGCGGCGGAGATCGAGGAGCGCCGGGAGGAGGAGTTGCGCGTGGCCGAGGTTGAGGTAGAGAAGAGTCTGTCCGTCGAGGAATCGGCGGTGGAGTACCAACGCGAGCTTTGGCGCAGCCAGTACTACGAGTACTACAACCTTGAGGGCGGCGCTGAGGACGAGGACAAGGACGCGGTCGACTTCAGCAGGGGGGACGCGGAGTCTACCAACGGCGGCATGTCGCCAGGACAAGTTATCGACATCTCATCTCACACCGGCGATGCATAGGCCGGCGCGGCGGCGGCGGACTTTTAATTATGCGTACTTAGGCTTTGTTTTTAATGCTGGTCTTTTGTTAGAGCAATGTTTAGGTCAACTGGCTCTGTGTAATCACTAAAATTGCTTGATTCAGTAAGTGCGGTCTGTCTGCTATACGCTCTTTTGTGTGCCCAAATTAGCAAGCGATGTTAAATTATGCAATGACGTACCCGGGGAAATTTCCACCAAAATTTGAATTATCAAACTCATCCCATGCGCGTAAAGCACAAGAATCATTTGGGATGCACACAATCGTTCAAAGTGAATGGTCCGGTGGCACCGCGCGCGTTCAAAGTGAATGTGCCCATGCCTTGAGACCAAAATTTGAATTATCAAACTCTTCCCATGCGCGTAAAGCACAAGAATCGTTTGCGATGCACACAATCGTTCAAAGTGAATGGTCCGGCGGCACCGCGCACAAAGTTTCCCTCCACATTTCCAAAATTTTGGCCTACCGCCAAAATATCTACCCCCGCCCCCTCCCCCCTTCCCCACCCCCTTTTCTCCCCAACCACAAGTCACATTTCCCCTGTTTCCTCCTTCCTTCCTTCCTTGCTAAGCTATAGCCGCTTCGCCGCTCTCGCCGTCTCGCATCCTACCGCCGGGGTCGCCATGGTCTTCTTCAAAGACATCTCCAACCGTTCCTCCTCTGGCGACTACTCCTTCACCACCCGGGTATGCCTCTCTTCTCTCTCTCGGGCTATGACTTGGAATGAAGGATTTTTACCTGGAGGTCGATTTGAGTCATTTCTTCCTCTTGTAGCTCCCTAAGACCATCAGTGGCAACGAATGGAGCGGGGTGGCTGAAGATCTATCTGCACGTTGTCACCATCAATCTCCATGCGTGAAGCTACTTGCGTTTGATTCTGTGGACACTGGGAGGAAGTTTCTGGCATGTGCGGAGAAGGTTAGACCCTCTTCCGTTGTTACAAATCATTTGTTAGATGTGATTCAAACACTGTCACTGTCCCAACCCATTCATACCACACCTTCAACCAAACGCATCCTAAGACAGTGTCACAGTTTGTACCTACTATCTTAAATTGTTGCCATCTCATCAGCGGTGCCATTAGAAAATTATTTGGCACCGCTTCAACAGTTTGTGCAGCCAACTTTGGTCCACACATCCGAGCAGCCAACCAGTAAAATACTAAATCTTTATGGCACGAAGGAACTGGGCATCGGAGCAACTACGTGCTCCGGAGTCCGGGTCCCTGATTTTTTTCCGCTGCATCGGCTCGCCAGTTCAGGGCACCGATGCGAGATGTAGCAACAGTTGTCTTTACAACAGTTTTGGCATACATAGTGGACGACCTTAGTGCTATTAGTTCTATGTTACTAAATTTGTGCATGTACACACCTGTTAGTATCAATTTGCTGTCATCCAAACACTGTCGCTATGCTGTTGCAGTTATATTTACCATCCTCATAAAATGTTCAATTTGTTATTTATTGTACATGAGTAAGAACTTGTAGCGTCGTTGTAGTTAATTATAGCTTCTGATGTTCCAGAATTTGGTTGTTGTCTCAGTACCAATTATTTCATTTGCACATTGATCTTTTTGAGAAGATATCTCATAATTAACATGTTTCTTCAGTTTTTCAAAATAAGCATTGGTGATTTTCTATGTTGCTATAAACCCATTTCCCCTACAATTGTTACTGATCTAGTTTTAAATATTATAGGATGAACGGAAGTGTTCTTACTTGGAGTGGGTTGATCAAGAGTGGCCACAGTCTTTGAAGATGTGCCTAACAAAGCTCTAGAGCATGTATGAGGAAGTGAACACATCTAGGCTTAGATAAAGTCTTGTCAACGCTGAAGCATATTTCAAGATGCAGGATAAAAAGTTGAAGGTGGAGAATGAGCTCAGATTTTTTTTAAAAAGACTTTGCTAAGATGGTGTTGGCGAAGGAGGAGGCACTTTCCCAGTTGGCCCATGCAAAACGGGTTCTTACTGAACTGAAAGCAGAGGTGGATAAGATGAGCCTGGATGATCTCGATTAGGGAAATGAATATATTGTTCTTATGAAGTTGAACTAGCTATATGTTGTACTGTGCTGTTTTCATGTAGCTACCGTACTGTGATGTTATAATATATTTATGTGTCTGATATGAAATTGGCAAACAGCTGTTCGATATGAAATGTGAATTTCCGTAATACCAGAATTATTAATTGTAAACTAATAAACCTGCTAAATGTGTTATGTACCTTTGCAAACGGTTCTAGCAGTAAAAGCGCTTGCGATGGATAGCCCGATGCCACACAGTTTTCTACATCAAATCGGGTGTGATGTAGTTAATGAAAGCAAATAGTTATCCAAGGAAGAGCATGTGTGATAGTTACACCTTTCACACACGAGCGTATACATAAAACCGTGTGGGATGTACATCCGAACGGAAACGTTTTCCCTGGATTGACTGTGTGGGATGTACATAAGAACGAAAACCTATTCCTTGGATTGACTATGTGTGATATACATACGAACGAAAATGATTTTCTGGGATTCACCGTGTGGGATGTACATACCTACTAAAATGATTTCTGGGATTTACCCTGTGGGATGTACATACCTACGGAAATGATTTTTGGGATTCACCGTGTGGGATGTACATACCTACGGAAATGATTGGGTTTTGATGCCTCGCCCGATCGCAGACGGCCCCAGCCTGGGTCCCAGGAGGGCCTATCCCCGACGATTTCTGGGTCGTGTGGGAAGGACACCCTATCGCACACACTCACTTGGCGATGGTTCCAAATGCCGTCGCGGAAAGGGGTAAAAAAACCGTTTGTTTAGGACCAACGCGCACCAGTGTGCTTGTTTTTAAATGTTATGCCTGATGCAGTTAACACACATTTCCACTTCTTGTTTTGCTTAACTAGCATGCTTAAGCCTGCACACTGAAGCTATCATTTGTAGATTATGTTGTCTACCATGGATATATTTGGTGGATGTTTAGCCTGTTGTGCTTAACATGCCTTTATATATACTCATGCAGGACAATATTGAGAACAGTGTCGTTTTCCATCGAGGTTAGTTTCATCGCATTGCTTATATGTACTAACTGTTCACGATATCGGTAGCTGGTACCATATAGCCTGGGGCTGATAAGGGATTAATCGTCGAATCGGACATTTCACTGAATATATCTGTAACCCATTTATCAGTAGGTTAACTAGGGCCATATTTAATATATCTGAGGCTACATAGCAACATGCATTGTACTGAATGACTAAATATGCAATCCCAGGCTACATAGCAACAAGGAAGAGTGTTACCTTAATGTTCTGATGGTGTCTAGATATACATGTAATAAGATCTTATATAATGGGATGGAGGGAGTGTTTTACTACATCATTTTTCAATTGTTGTTTAGCTTCTAATATTAACTTGGTGCTTTTAGGTACATATATCATTGCCAAAGATCCACACTTCGACCCTTTCTGCGTATGGGGCAATGAGATATTCATGAACCAACATCAAGTGAGGAAACTGATAAAGATTGTTATTAAAATGGGTCAAAAGATGTCAATCGAACTATTTGTTTACACTTTATGCAAGACAACAGTGAACTACAGGGTGGTAAGTAAGAACCCTGTAGCCTTCTTTTTACTGCCCGTAATGAGTTGTGTTAGATGACAATATCTGAATCTTTTTTCTTTTGTAGTGGATCCTGAAGCAGTTTACTCAAGATTACCTCTCAAACTACATGATTGGTAGCCGGCCATCATAAGGGGTTGGACTAGAGTCCTGCATGCCTTCTGCATCCAGGAGAGCACAATAGGGCCATTCCGCTTCACCTTGTTCAGCAACCAGAATGTCTGTCGCCTCTTTCTTCACCATCTTTAATAGTACAAGTATAGAACCCTGGTTCATCATTCTTTATTTGGTGCTTATGTAATTCTTAAACATATTTACTTGTGAATCGAATAATGCATTGGTTGTTTGAACCTGATGGATATGAATAAAGCTATAGCCTACTTTCAAGTTTAAATTAGGTACAATTTTAAATAGCAATAATTACATTAGGGCGAAATTACGCTGTTCAGGTCATTATGGCACACACGGTTGGTAAAACAGAAATGTTTGCGATATACACCATAATCCGAGACGGTTCACAGAGAGGAAACATGTGCACGCATGCACACAGTTGTCATTTGCAAAGCGTGTGTGATGTCAGACACTATCACATACGGTGCGGGAAAACTAAATGTGTGTGATTGTCTACCTATCATACACGGTTTATAATCATGAACTGTTTGTGATGTGCCAGGCATCGTAAAAATCCTGTGCCTGGAATCTGCCTGGAAAGCTCCCGTGCCTGGAATCTGCCTGGTTTTAGGTAAAACCACAAAACTCCGACTGCGATGGCAATGCGAGCACAAACGAGTAGCAAGGATGAAGCGTTTGGGATATTCGAGATATCGAAAACGGTTATATAGGGACAACTGTATGCATCAAGGCTCCCTATCCCCGATGCTTTCTGGGTCATGTGGGAAGGACCCCCCAATCGCCCACACTCACTTGGCGACGGTTCCAAATGCCGTCGCGGAAAGGGGTTAAAAACCATTTGTATAGCACCGACGCGCACCAATGTCAGTGGATAATGACCACTTTGCCACTGTGGCGACCCCTTAATCTATAAAAGGAGGCCCATGGCACTCGTTGGAGGGGTTGGAAAGTTGATGACCCAAGCCACCATATGCGCGTAGTCGCTGCGGCCCCGAGGCAAACCCTGCCGGGCAAGTGTACTACGCGTCACCATGCTCATTCCACCATCAATCCACCAAAGCAGAAGTAGGGTCTTACGCCTCGCGGCGGCCCGAACCTGGGTAAATTGCTTGTGTGCTCTTTGCCGTGCTGCCGCACGCTGATCTACTCTTTGTGCAACGCGACATCCCATCACCGTACCAGCAAGGGGCCACCCGGTCCCATAGGTGGCCGCGGATATCCTGCGACACGTGGCTCCCGCGATGGCGAGGCACCGGGTCGTGCGCCCTAACTTACCCGCTCTTTATTAGCTCATGCGAGAACAAGGCCCCAAGGACCATGGGAGGTGACGTGCACGGGAGCTGGCCTGCGAGACAGAGCTCAGTCACTTGGATTTAGCGATGCTGCAGGGACGGACCCGAGCACAGACACCGTGCCAGTCCTTAATTATGAGGCGGTCGCGGGCAGGTTTGCAAGGGCGTACGACATTCATGGTGATGAAGCACCGGACAGGCAGGTGATGACATAAAGCAACTCATGAAAGGGTAAGGCCAGTTCTGATATATGCGAAAAACGATACATGCCGCAGGGACGAACCCATATGGCTTGGGGATAATGCAGCCCGAGGGTTGCCCCCAACTGAACAAGCCAAAAAGTGTCACTTGGCACCATTGCTAAAGAAGTGTTGGAGTAGCTGAAGACGCGTGCCGCAGAAGTCGTTCCTTAGGAGCCGTCCAGCTCCCGAACCTCGTGAGGCTCCAGAGGCCCGCGGGGCTCATGAGGGTTCGTCGCCTCCTCCGTCTGGACTGCCTTGCGCCTGGACTCGTGAGCTTCCAGGACGGCCCGCATGTGGCGCTGGTGTGCAACAGCCATGCTCGGTAGGCTGAAAGGCATGCGAATGTAGATGTGAGGGGGGCCCTCGCACCGGCCAACGTGGGACCGCCAGAAGAGCTCCTGAGACGCGGCTCTGGTTATCCCTGGGATGTTCACGCAAGCGCGCAGCTCACTGCCCTCGTCAGGGGCGGGGGCTGCACTGGGAGGTGCGGGGCGACGCTCGCCTCGCATGGCTCTCGCCTCCTGAAGCTCCATGATTGCCTTGGTGATGAACTCCTGAGCGCCTAGCGCCTCGCGGCCTGCGATCTCCTCGCGGAAGCGCGCGTTGAAGCACACCTCCACATGGTGCCCAAATGCCTCCCTCGCGATGCTGGCCAGGTCGAAGGCCCTCTAGAGGAGAGCCCCCGAGCCCAACCTGAGAGGGGCACCGGGCACGCCTTCCTATGCGAGAGGGGAAGGCGCCCATCAGTGGGCGCGGGGCCTGAGGCACGATCGTCGGACGCCCCGCCCTCCTGAGATCCTCGGCGGAGCAGCTGCTTCTTCTTCTTCTTTGCAATGACCTCAGGAGGGTAGACGGCGCCTTCGTCACCTAGGTTCTCGATCGACGCAGCATGGTAGGCGCGCTCGAGGGAGCATACCACATCCTTTTCGTCGCAGGCGACCGTGATGGCGCCCCCGCTCCCTAGCATCTTGAGGGCATTGTAGCCGTGGTGAGTCGCCGCCATGAACTTGGCCAGAGCTGGATATCCAAGGATGGCGTTGTACGGGAGGAGAATTTGGGCGACGTTGAAGTCGATGAGCTTGGTGTTGTAGTTGTCGTGCTTGCCGAAGGTGACAGGGAGGCGGATCCGCCCTATGGGGATAGTGGAGCCATCGGTCACCCCCGAGAAGGGCTTGGTAGGCTGAAGCTAGTCGTACGACACCTGGAGCGTGTCGAACGTCTCGACGAAGAGAACGTTGAGCCCCGGGCCGCCATCGATAAGTGTCTTGGTGACGAGGACGTTGCTGATGGTGGGCAAGTAGAGCATCGGGAGCGCGCCGACAGTGGCCGCGCACTTGAGCTGGTCAGTAGAGTCAAAGGTGATGGTTTACTTGGACCACCTGAGCGGACGCATTGCCTCTAGCTTGGGGAGGGCCGCGTTCACCTCGCGAGCGGACTACTTGAATATGCGATGGGAGGCGGGGGCCTGAGCGCCGCCTAGGATGCAAGCAATGGCACGAGGCTCTTGGAAGCCCCCAGACCCATCATCTTGGTGGGGGTCATCATTCCTCCTTGGTGGTGGCCGCAGCGGAGGAAGGCCAGCATTGCCCTGAGGGCGGTCCTCACGAGGATGATCCCTCCAGGGTCCCTCATGGGGCTAGCCCTGCCAGTGGTCCTCATGAGGCTGATCGCGCCAGTCCTGGCGGGGGTCGCGGTTGTCCCAGCGTCCCCTACCTCGGCCTCCTCCATGGTCGTAGCCGCGGTTGTTGTGCTCAGGGCGCTGGCCAAGGCACCCGTCTCGGATGGCCCTGAGCTCTTGGTAGTCATTGGTGTTGTGGTTGTGCATGTTGTGGAAAACGCAGAACGGACGGCTGCCCTTGGAGGACTCTAGGTGGTCGCATCCGCGCTTCATCTCAGGTTCGGCCGCGAGCATGGCCGGGCCCTTGCACTTCACGTCCTTGGCCTTGGCCTTCTTATCTTCTGGGTCGGCCTCCAGAAGCTCAAGGAGGGAGATGCGACCTTCCTCGGCTCTCGCGCATCTGGTTGCCATGTTGAACATCTCCAGAGCCGAGCATAGGACCTCATGTATGGCGAGCTCCTCCTTGATCTTGACATCCCGGACGCCGTCAATGAATGCCGAAATGATGGCCTCGTCTGACACCTTGGGGATCTTGAGGCGAACGTTGGTGAAGCGCTGGATGTATTTGTGCAAGGTCTCCCCAGGCTGCTGCTTGATGCGCCGCAGGTCACCCGCGGCAGGGGCATGGTCGCGGGTGCCCTGGAAGTTGGCGATGAAGCGCTCTCGCATCTCATCCCAGGAGGAAATCGATCCCGCGGGGAGGTTCAGGAGCCACAAGCGCGTGCCATCCTTGAGGGCCATGGGAAACTAGTTCACCATGACCTTCTCGTCGCCGTTGGCCGCCTCGATGCTTAGCTCGTAGAGCTAGAGGAACTCAGCAGGGTTGGGCATGCCATCGTAGCGTGGAGGTAGGTCTGGCTAGAACTTGCTAGGCCAGACGATGCGGTGCAGCTCCGGGGTGAACGCACGGCAGCCCGCTGCACTCATGGGAGCTCGCCGTAGAGGGGGAGCCTGGTCTTGGCGCTCGAGCATCACCACCTCGGGCAGCATGTGGTCTTGACGTGGCGGTGCTGGGAGCGCACTCATAACCCAAAGGTATAGGGGATCACAACAGTTTTCGAGGATAGAGTATTCTACCCAAATTTATTGATTCGACACAAGGGGAGCCAAAGAATATTCTCAAGTATTAGCAGTTGAGTTATCAATTCAACCACACCTGGATAACTTAATATCTGCAGCAAAGTATTTAGTAGCAAAGTAATATGGAACTAACGGTAACGGTGGCAAAAGTAACAGTAGCAGTATTGTAGTGATTGTAACAGTGGCAACGGTAAAGTAACTAAGCGAAGAGCAATATGTGAAAAGCTCGTAGGCATTGGATCGGTGATGGAGAATTATGCCGGATGCGATTATTCATGCAACAGTTATAACATAGGGTGACACAGAACTAGCTCCAATTCATCAATGTAATGTAGGCATGTATTCCGAATATAGTCATACGTGCTTATGGGAAAGAACTTGCATGACATCTTTTGTCCTACCCTCCCGTGGCAGCGGGGTCCTATTGGAAACTAAGGGATATTAAGGCCTCCTTTTAATAGAGTACCGGACCAAAGCATTAACACATAGTGAATACATGAACTCCTCAAACTACGGTCATCACCGGGAGTGGTCCCGATTATTGTCACTTCGGGGTTGCCAGATCATAACACATAGTAGGTGACTATTGACTTGCAAGATAGGATCAAGAACTCACATATATTCATGAAAACATAATAGGTTCAGATATGAAATCATGGCACTCGGGCCCTGGTGACAAGCATTAAGCATAGCAAAGTCATAGCAACATCAATCTCAGAACATAGTGGATACTAGGGATCAAACCCTAACAAAACTAACTCGATTACATGATAAATCTCATCCAACCCATCACCGTCCAGCAAGCCTACGATGGAATTACTCACGCACGGCGGTGAGCATTATGAAATTGGTTATGGAGGATGGTTGATGATGACGATGGCGACGGATTCCCCTCTCCGGAGCCCTGAACGGACTCCAGATCAGCCCTCCCGAGAGAGTTTAGGGCCTGGCGGCGGTTCCGTATCGTAAAACGCGATGAATCCTTCTCTCTGATTTCCCCCCGGACGTGAATATATAGAGTTGGAGTTGAGGTCGGTGGAGCACCAGGGGGCCCACGAGGTAGGGGGGGTGCGCCCAGGGGGAGCAGGCGGGCCCCCCACCATCGTGGACAGGGTGTGGGCCCCCTGGCCTTGATTCTTTCGCCAGTATTTTTTATTATTTCCAAAAATAATCTCCGTGAAGTTTCAGGTCATTCCGAGAACTTTTATTTCTGCACAAAAATAACACCATGGCAATTCTGCTGAAAACAACGTCAGTCCGGGTTAGTTCCATTCAAATCATGCAAGTTAGAGTCCAAAACAAGGGCAAAAGTGTTTGGAAAAGTTGATATGACGGAGACGTATCAACTCCCCCAAGCTTAAACCTTTGCTTGTCCTCAAGCAATTTAGTTGGTAAACTGAAAGTGATAAAGAATTTTTTTTGCAAACTCTGTTTGCTCTTGTTGTTGTAAATATGTAAAGCCAGCATTCAAGTTTTCAGCAAAGATTATGACTAACCATATTGACAATAACACTTAGGTCTCATGTTTACTCATATCAATGGCATAATCAACTAGTGAGCAATAATAATAAATCTCAGATGACAACACTTTCTCAAAATAATCATAATATGATATAACAAGATGGTATCTCGCCAGCCCTTTCTGAGACCGCAAAACATAAATGCAGAGCACCTTTGAAGATCAAGGATTGACTAAACATTGTAATTCATGGTAAAAGAGATCCAGTCATAGTCATACTCAATATAAATTAATAGTAATGGATGCAAATGACAGCAGTGCTCTCCAACTGGTGCTTTTTAATAAGAGGGTGATGACTCAACATAAAAGTAAATGGATAAGTCCTTCGCAGAGGGAAGCAGGGATTTGTAGTGGTGCCAGAGCTCGACTTTTGAAATAGAGATAAATAATATTTTGAGCGGCATACTTTCATTGTCAACATAACAACCGAATGGTAAAGTTTATACTCCCCCTCCACCAACAAACATCAGTCCATGGCTTGTCCGAAACAACGGGTGCCTCCAACTAACAATAATCCTGGGGGAGTTTTGTTTGCAATTATTTTGATTTGGTTTGCTTAGAGCATGGGACTGGGCATCCTGGTGACCAGCCATTTTCTCGCGAGTGAGGAGCGGAGTCCACTCCTCTTGAGAATAACCTGCCTAGCATGGAAGATACAGACAGCCCTAGTTGATACATGAGCTATTCGAGCATGCAAAATAGAATTTCATTTGAAGGTTTAGAGTTTGGCACATACAAATTTACTTGGAACGGCAGGTAGATACCGCATATAGGAAGGTATAGTGGACTCATATGGAATAACTTTGGGGTTTATGGAAGTGGTTGCACAAGTAGTATTCCCGCTTAGTACAAGTGAAGGCTAGAAAAAGACTGGGAAGCGACCAGTTAGAGAGCGACAACAGTCGTGAACATCCATTAAAATTAATAAACATTGACTGCAAGCATGAGTAGGATGTAATCCACCATGAACATAAATATCATGGAGGCTATGTTGATTTGTTTCAACTACATGTGTGAACATGTGCCAAGTCGAGTCACTCGAATCATTCAAAGGAGGATACCACCCTACTATACCACATCACAATCATTTTAATAGCATGTTGGCACGCAAGATAAACCATTATAAACTCCTAGCTAATTAAGCATGGCATAAGCAACTATAATCTGTAATTGTTATTGCAAACATGTTTATTCATAATAGGCTGAACCAGGAACGATGAACTAATCATATTTACAAAAACAAGAGAGGTTGAGTTCATACCAGCTTCTCTCATCTCAAGCAGTTCATCATATATCGTCATAATTGCCTTTCACTTGCATGACCGAACGGTGATAATAATAATAGTGCACGTGCTTTGGACTAAGCTGGAATCTGCAAGCATTCAATAAACAGGAGAAGACAAGCCAATATGGGCTCTTGGTTAAATCAACAATAATGCATATAAGAGCCACTTCAACATTTTCATCATGGTCTTCTCTTCTCGACCCCCAAGGAAAAGAAAAGAAATAAAACTATTTACATGGGAAAGCTCCCAACAAGCAAAAGAAGAACGAGAAATCTTTTTGTGTTTTCTTTTAATTAATACTACTACAAGCAAGAAAGTAAACTAGCTAAAAGCTACAACTAATTTTTTGGTTTTTCTTAAGGTTTTTCAAACACACAAGAAGAAAGCATAAAAAGGAAAACAAACTAGCATGGATATTATAGTGAAAAAGTATGAGCACCGACAACAAGCATGAGCGTGTGAACATGAATGTAATGTCGGTGAGAAATACGTACTCCCCCAAGCTTAGGCTTTTGGCCTAAGTTAGTCTATGGCCACGGCTGGCCTGGCGGATATCCGAAGTTGTAACTGGGGTCGTACTGAGATGCAGCGGCTATTGCATCGTTGGCTGCAGCTTGGAGGCGAGCTGCCCTCGTCCTCCTCTCGTACTCATTTGCCTCCTCCCTAGTTATGGCATATCTCCCCTTTGCCTGAAAGTCAAAGAGAGTAGGAGAAGGGAGAACAATATTGACAGCACGACGCCTGTCAAAGATTAGTCGGTACTGGAGAGGCGGTTCATTCCTCTCAACAAACTGATGGCGAACCATGGCATTTAAATCTAGATAAGCAGGAGGCAATTCCATATCATAATCACGAATAGGTATCTCAAGATAATTAGCTAAACGGGTTGCATAAATTCCACCAAACAAATCTCCATTCATACTGTTATTATGCAACCTACGCGCCACAATAGCTCCCAAATTATAATGTTTATCTCCTAATACAGCACTCCTGAGAACACTGAGATCAGGAACACACATGTGGCATGCCTCATCCTTACCGTTTATGCATCGGCCTATAAAGAGAGCAAAATAATGTATAGCAGGAAAATGAATGCTCCCTATGGTAGCTTGTGTTATTTCTCTAGATTACCCCACTGTGATACTAGCAAGAAAATCTCTAAACTCAGATTTGCGAGGTTCACTAGGACTCCGCCATTGCGGGAGCTTACAAGCAGTACCAAAATCCTCTAGGTCCATGGTGTAGGATTTATCATAAATATCAAACAGGACCACGTGAGAGTTGCGTGAAGATGAAAATCTAAATCTTCTCACAAAGGAGTCAGTAAGGTAATAGTGTTGGAGGCACTTATCTGACATGAAGCTCTCCAAATCAGCGTTACACACATATGCCTCAAATTCCTCCTTAATTCCTGCTCGGATCATGAAGTTTTCTGACGGCCATTCACAAGGCCGCACTTGAGCTACTCTTGGTGGTTCATGGTCCGGCTCACGTATTGCAGGTCTAGGTCCTTGCTTCCTTGAAGAACCACCTTGGTACATCTTCCTAAACATATTTCTTCCTCTGAAAAATTTCTGAAATTTTTAGTAACTTCAAATAAAAGTGAACCAAACTCAAGAAAATTAATAGTAACTACTCCCACAAGTGCCTAGAGACTATATCATGCATTAGAACTACTTGGAACCATATAAATTTGACATGCAAGCTCAAGAACAGGGTCACCTAGGCAGCAAAAATTTGCAATGAATAAAGCACTAGAACAAAAACTAATTGGACCATTGGAGGAGTCACATACCAAAGAACAATCCCCCAAAGCAGTTTTGTGAGTGGAGCTTTGAGCAAGGAGATCGAAAATGGCAGCAAGGTGAGCTAGAACTCGTGCTTGAGCTGGCTGGTGATTTTTTGGGAGGAAGAAGGAGTGTGTTGATGCTGGGATAAGTGGAGGGGAGCCACCATGGGCCCACGAGGCAGGGGGCGCTCCAGGGGGGTGGGCGCGCCCTGGACCCTCGTGGCCAGGTGCTTGGTCCCCCTGCTGTGTTCTCAGTGCCAGATATTCTCAAATATTCCAGAAAAAATCATATTTGAATTTCAGGGCATTTGGAGGACTTTATTTTTGGGGTATATTTTTTTATTGCACGGATAATTCAGAAAACTGGCAGAAAATACTATTTTTGCTTTATTTAATCTAAATAACAGAAAGTAAAAGGAGGGTACAGAAGGTTGTGCTTTCTAACTTCATCCATCTCATGCTCATCAAAAGGAATCCACTAACAAGGTTGATCAGGTCTTGTTAACAAACTCATTTCGAATAACATGAAACCGGAGAAATTTCAAATAACACTATGTTACCTCAACGGGGATATGCACGTCCCCAACAATAAGAATATCATATTTCTTCTTGATAGTAGGAAGAGGAAATTCAAAACCTCCAATAGTAATCGATGGAATTTTTCCAATAGAATTGATACTGTGGACTTGAGGTTGTTTCCTCGGAAAGTGTACTGTATGCTCATTACCATTAACATGAAAAGTGACATTGCCTTTGTTGCAATCAGTGACAGCCCCTGCATTGCCTTTGTTGCAATCAGTGACAGCCCCTGCAGTATTCAAAAAGGGTCTACCAAGGATAATCGACATACTATCGTCCTCGGGAATATCAAGAATAACAAAGTCCGTTAAGATAGTAACGTTTGCAACCACAACAGGCAAGTCCTCACAAATACCGACAGGTATAGCAGTTGATTTATCGGCCATTTGCAAAGATATTTCAGTAGGTGTCAACTTATTCAAATCAGGTCTACGATATAAAGAGAGAGGCATAACACTAACACCGGCTCCAAGATCACATAAAGCAGTTCTAACATAGTTTCTTTTCATGGAGCATGGTCTAGTTGGTACTCCTGGATCTCCAAGTTTCTTTGGTATTCCAGCCTTAAAAGTATAATTAGCAAGCATGGTGGAAATTTCAGCTTCCGGTATCTTTTTATTTGTAACAATATCCTTCATATACTTAGCATAAGGATTCATTTTGAGCATATCAGTCAAACGCATACGCAAAAAGATAGGTCTAATCATTTCAGCAAAGCGCTCAAAATCCTCATCATCCTTTTTCTTGGATGGTTTGGGAGGAAAAGGCATGGGTTTCTGAACCCATGGCTCTCTTTCTTTACCGTGCTTCCTAGCAACAAAGTCGCTCTTATCATAATGTTGATTCTTTGATTGTGGGTTATCAAGATCAATAGCAGGTTCAATTTCTACATCATTGTTCTACATGAACATTATCAATAACATTATCACTAGGTTCATGTTCATCACCAGATTGTGTTTCAGCATCAGAAATAGAAATATCATTGGGATTCTGAGGTGTGTCAACAACAGGTTCACTAGAAGCATGCAAAGTCCTATCATTTTTCTTTTTCTTCCTCTTAGAAGGACTAGGTGCATCAACATTAGTTCTCTGAGAATCTTGCTCAATTCTCTTAGGGTGGCCCTCAGGATACAAAGGTTCCTGAGTCATTTTACCCCATCTAGTCATAACTCTAACATCATTATCATTCTTCTTATTATTTAATTCACTGAGCAAATCATTATGAGCTTTAAGTACTTGTTCTACTTGAGTGGTAACCATAGAAGCATGTTTACTAATAAGTTTAAGTTCACCTTTAACTCTAGACATATAATCACTCAAGTGTTCAATCATATAAGCATTGCGTTTTAATTGTCTACCAAAATAAGCATTGAAGTCTTCTTGCTTAACCATAAAATTATCAAACTCATCTAAGTATTGGCTAGAAAACTTAGTAGGCGGGATTTCAGCCTTATCATATCTATAGAGAGAATTTACCTTTACTACCTGTGTCGGGTTATCAAGACCATGTATTTCTTCGATAGGTGGTAAAGTAAGACCATGTATTTCTTCAATAGGAGGTAAATTCTTAACATCTTCTGCTTTAATACCTTTTTCTTTCATAGATTTATTTGCCTCTTGCATATCTTCAGGACTGAGAAATAGAATACCCCTTTTCTTCGGAGTTGGCTTAGGAGTTGGTTCAGGAAGTGTCCAATTGTTTTCATTCATCAACATATTATTCAATAGAATTTTAGCTTCATCAACAGTTCTTTCCCTGAAAACAGAACCAACACAACTATCCAAGTGGTCTCTGGAAGCATCGGTTAGTCCATTATAAAAGATATCAAGTATTTCATTTTTCTTGAGAGGATGATCAGGAAAAGCATTAAGTAATTGGAGAAGCCTCCCCAAAGCTTGTGGGAGACTCTCTTCTTCAATTTGCACAAAATTATATATTTCCCTTAAAGCAGCTTGTTTCTTATGAGCGGGGAAATATTTAGCAGAGAAGTAATAAATCATATCCTGGGGACTACGCACACAACCAGGATCAAGAGAATTAAACCATGTGTTAGCATCACCCTTTAATGAGCACGGAAATAATTTAAGGATATAGTAGTAACGAGTTTTCTCATCATTAGTGAATAGGGTGGCTATATCATTTAATTTAGTAAGATGTGCCACAACAGTTTCAGATTCATAGCCATAGAAAGGATCAGATTCAACCAAAGTAATTATCTCAGGATCGAGAGAGAAATCATAATCCTTATCAGTAACAAAGATAGGTGAAGTAGCATAAGCAGGATCATATTTCATTCTAGCATTCAAAGATTTTTCTTTCAGCTTAGCTAATAATTTCTTAAGATCATTCCTATCATTGCAAGCAAGAAAGTCTCTAGCAATTTCTTCATCCATAACATAACCCTCAGGCACAACAGGCAATTCATATCTAGGGGGAGAATCTTCATCATCACTTTCATCAATATTATCAGTTTCAATAATTTCATTCTCTCTAGCCCTAGAAAGTTGTTCATCAAGAAATTCACCTAGTGGCATAGTAGTATCAAGCATAAAAGCAGTTTCATCATAAGTATCTGTTGGGGAACGTAGTAATTTCAAAATTTTCCTACGCACACGCAAGATCATGGTGATGCATAGCAACGAGAGGGGAGAGTGTTGTCCACGTACCCTCGTAGACCGAAAGCGGAAGCGTTAACACAACGCGGTTGATGTAGTTGTACGTCTTCACGATCCGACCGATCAAGTACCGAACGCACGGCACCTACGAGTTCAGCACACGTTCAGCTCGATGACGTCCCTCGAACTCCGATCCAGCCGAGTGTTGAGGGAGAGTTTCGTCAGCACGACGGCATGGTGACGATGATGATGTTCTACCGACGCAGGGCTTCGCCTAAGCACCGCTACGATATTATCGAGGTGTAATATGGTGGAGGGGGGCACCGCACACGGCTAAGAGATCAATAGATCAATTGTTGTGTCTATGGGGTGCCCCCTTGCCCCCGTATATAAAGGAGCAAGGGGGAGGCCGGCCGGCCCTTGTTGGCGCGCCAGGAGGAGGAGTCCTCCTCCTAGTAGGAGTAGGACTCCCCTCTTTCCTACTCCTACTAGGAGGGGGAAATGAAGGGGGAGAGGGAGAAGGAAAGGGGGGCGCCGCCCCCCTCTCCTAGTCCAATTCGGACCAGAGGGGGAGGGGGCGCGCGGCCCCTCCTGGCTGCCCCTCTCTCTCCACTAAGGCCCATTACTTCTCCCGCGGGGGTTCCGGTAACCCTCCGGCACTCCGGTTTTCTCCGAAATCACCCGGGACATTTCCGGTGTCCGAATATAATCGTCCAATATATCAATCTTTATGTCTCGACCATTTCGAGACTCCTCGTCATGTCTGTGATACATCCGGGACTCCGAACAACCTTCAGTACATCAAAACATATAATCTCATAATATAGCTGTCATCGTAACGTTAAGCGTGCAGACCCTACGGGTTCGAGAACTATGTAGACATGACCGAGACACGTCTCCGGTCAATAACCAATAGCGGAACCTGGATGCTCATATTGGCTCCCACATATTCTACGAAGATATTTATCGGTCAGACCGCATAACAACATACGTTGTTCCCTTTGTCATCGGTATGTTACTTGCCCGAGATTCGATCGTCGGTATCTCAATACCTAGTTCAATCTCGTTACCGGCAAGTCTCTTTACTCGTTCCGTAATACATCATCTTGCAACAAACTCTTTAGTTGCAATGCTTGCAAGGCTTAAGTGATGTGCATTACCGAGAGGGCCCAGAGATACCTCTCCGACAATCGGAGTGACAAATCCTAATCTCGAAATACGCCAACCCAACAAGTACCTTCGGAGACACCTGTAGAGCACCTTTATAATCACCCAGTTACGTTGTGAAGTTTGGTAGCACACAAAGTGTTCCTCCGGTAAACGGGAGTTGCATAATCTCATAGTCATAGGAACATGTATAAGTCATGAAGAAAGCAATAGCAACATACTAAACGATCAAGTGCTAAGCTAACGGAATGGGTCAAGTCAATCACATCATTCTCCTAATAATGTGATCCTGTTAATCAAATGACAACTCATGTCTATGGCTAGGAAACATAACCATCTTTGATCAACGAGCTAGTCAAGTAGAGGCATACTAGTGACACTCTGTTTGTCTATGTATTCACACAAGTATTATGTTTCCGGTTAATACAATTCTAGCATGAATAATAAACATTTATCATGAAATAAGGAAATAAATAATAACTTTATTATTGCCTCTAGGGCATATTTCCTTCAGTATCATGCATAGCAGAAGTGGCATTATCAATAACATGCGACATATCAGAATTAACAGCGGAAGAAGGTTTGGGTGTCGCAAGCTTACTCAAAACAGAAGGTGAATCAAGTGCAGCGCTAGGTGGCAGTTCCTTACCTCCCCTCGCAGTTGAGGGATAAATTTTAGTTTTCTCGTCTTTCAAGTTCCTCATAGTGACCAGCAGATATAAATCCCAAGTGACTCAAAGAATAGAGCTATGCTCCCCGGCAACGGCGCTAGAAAATAGTCTTGATAACCCACAAGTATAGGGGATCGCAACAGTTTTCGAGGGTAGAGTACTCAACCCAAATTTATTGATTCGACACAAGGGGAGCCAAAGAATATTCTCAAGTATTAGCAGTTGAGTTGTCAATTCAATCACACCTGGATAACTTAATATCTACAACAAAGTATTTAGTAACAAAGTAGTATGGAACTAACAGTAACGATGGCAAAAGTAACAGTAGCAGTATTGTAGTGATTGTAACAGTGGCAACGGTAAAGTAACTAAGCGAAGAGCAATATGTGAAAAGCTCGTATGCATTGGATCGGTGATGGAGAATTATGCCGGATGCGATTATTGATGCAACAGTTATAACATAGGGTGACACAGAACTAGCTCCAATTCATCAATGCAATATAGGCATGTATTCCGAATATAGTCATACTTGCTTATGGGAAAGAACTTGCATGACATCTTTTGTCCTACTCTCCCGTGGCAGCGGGGTCCTATTGGAAACTAAGGGATATTAAGGCCTCCTTTTAATAGAGTACCGGACCAAAGCATTAACACATAGTGAATACATGAACTCCTCAAACTACGTTCATCACCGGGAGTGGTCCCGATTATTGTCACTTCGGGGTTGCCGGATCATAACACATAGTAGGTGACTATTGACTTGCAAGATAGGATCAAGAAATCACATATATTCATGAAACATAATAGGTTCAGATCTGAAATCATGGCACTCGGGCACTAGTGACAAGCATTAAGCGTAGCAAAGTCATAGCAACATCAATCTCAGAACATAGTGGATACTAGGGATCAAACCCTAACAAAACTAACTCGATTACATGATAAATATCATCCAACCCATCACCATCTAGCAAGCCTACGATGGAATTACTCACGCACGGCGGTGAGCATCATGAAATTGGTGATGGAGGATGGTTGATGATGACGATGGCGACGGATTCCCCTCTCTGGAGCCCCGAACGGACTCCAGATTAGCCCTCCCGAGAGAGTTTAGGGCTTGGCGGCGGCTCTGTATCGTAAACACGATGAATCCTTCTCTCTGATTTCCCCCCCGAACATGAATATATAGAGTTGGAGTTGAGGTCGGTGGAGCACCAGGGGGCCCACGAGGCAGGGGGGCGCTCCCAGGGGGAGCAGGCGCGCCCCCACCCTCGTGGACAGGGTGTGGGCCCCCTGACCTTGATTCTTTCGCTAGTATTTTCTATTGTTTCCAAAAATAATCTCCGTGAAGTTTCAGGTCATTCCGAGAACTTTTATTTCTGCACAAAAATAACACCATGGCAATTCTGCTGAAAACGGCGTCAGTCCGAGTTAGTTCCATTCAAATCATGCAAGTTAGAGTCCAAAACAAGGGCAAAAGTGTTTGGAAAAGTAGATACGATGGAGACGTATCATGCACGCGCCTCTCCTTGTGGCCGCTGCACCACTTAGCAGCTTTCTTCATCGCGCGCTGGCGCCCTGCATGGCGGGTCGCGCCGAGGGGCCTCATGCCTTGGCTCGAGGACGACGTCTTGCCTGGGAGGTGGAGGAGGCGCACTGTGGGCCACTTCGCCTGTAAGAGGCAGCGGGGGAGGTAGTGAGGGAGATGGTGCAGGGGCCTCTCCAGCGGCACCGACGAGCTCGACGATGCGGTCCAGCTAGTCCTCATAGAGGTCATCGGTCGGGCCGGGTGATACTGCGGAAGCTCGCGTGCCATGAGAAACGCAGCCTACATGTTTGTCGGCCCGCGACGAGCATGGGAGGACGAAGCAACCGTCGGAGCCAGCGATGGAGTGGCGGTGCGCCCATCACACCACACAAAAGGCTGCAGCGACAAAGCCTACTGCTCATGGGCCGCGGGGCCGGTGGCAGCATTTGCCGCAGGCGACGGGGAACGGAGGGGGGCGTCGTCGCCTGCAGGTGCTGTCTGGGCGACATGGGTGGCGAGGGCAGCCCGACGCTCAGCACGAACTTGACGAGCGTCAACCATGGGAACTGTGGAACGGTGGCGAATCGACCGGCGGGAGAGAGGCTCCGACACACTCCTACCTGGTGCACCAAATGTCGGGTTCAGGGCTTCGCAAACCCAAGAAAGATTCGAACTCGGGGCTTCGCAGGGGCTTCCCCAGTCAGCCAACTTGTCGATCTCACAGCCTAGCTCGACGAACAGGAAAGGAAAGAGATACGACAGTTTACCCAGGTTCGGGCCACCTTGCGGTGTAAGACCCTACTCCTGCTTTGTGGTGGATTAGCTTCGAGGTGGGCTGAGGATGAACTAGTACAGAGGAAGAACAACCTCAGGAGGCCTGTTCTTGTGTTGGTGTGAGCTGGTGAGGGTTTGGATGGCTCGATCCGTCTATGCCCTCTGTGGTGGTGGCTAAGCTATATTTATAGTGGCCTTAGTCCTCTTCCCCCAAAGTGAAGGCGGTAAGGGATCCCACAACGGCCAAGTCTGAAGGGAGATAAATAGTACATCTTATCCCGACGAAAGGTGGTCATCTCCTGCAAAGCTTCTGATCTTGACGTCGTGGTGGGCTCGGCGATGACCTCTGTCCTGCCGTCATGGTGGTCTTGGTCTTGTAGCACAGAAATGGAGACCTTTGGCTAATTCCTCGTGACTCTGCGCCTGTGCTTGCCTCTTTAGCACCGAAGAGGAAATCTGCTATACTACGCCCGCTGGCGCCCGCCTGGCCTTGGTCGTCATGGCTTGCGTTACCTTAAGCTCGCGAGGTGAGCGCCTGCATAGAATCTCTGCTCCTCGGGAGCCAGCCTAAGGAGGCCACTCCCTGTGGAGGTCTTGGCGTCATCCGCCTCGCGAGGCTTGGCCCGTCGCGAGGGTCTTGTGTTATCGATGCTGAAGGTGGGCCATACCACGCTGCTGATGGAGCCACGCCGTGGGCCGCAGGCAGGAAAGTCTGGGTACCCCGGTTCCAAGATCACCGACACTATTGCATGGTATGTATGGATTTGAGATATCTAGTACTTCTCCTCAATGTAAACTGCTTTTGAGATGAATGATTGAAAGCTTGGAGAGCGCCTTTTGTTTGTTACAAACAACATACTTCTGAAGGAAATATGCCCGAGAGGCAATGATAAAGTTGTTATTTATATTTCCTTATATCATGATAAATGTTTATTATTCATGCTAGAATTGTATTAACCGGAAACTCTGTACATGTGTGAATACATAGACAAACAGAGTGTCCCTAGTGTGCCTCTACTATACTAGCTCGTTAATCAAAGATGGTTAAGTTTCCTAGCCATAGACATGTGTTGTCATTTGATGAACGGGATCACATCATTAGAGAATGATGTGATGGACAAGACCCATCCGTTAGCTTAGCACTATGATCGTTTAGTTTATTGCTATTGCTTTCTTCATGACTTATACATGTTCCTATGGCTATGAGATTATGCAACTCCCGCAATACCGGAGGAACACTTAGTGTGCTATCAAATGTCACAACGTAACTGGGTGATTATAAAGATGCTGTACAGGTGTCTCCGATGGTGTTTGTTGAGTTGGCATAGATCGAGATTAGGATTTGTCACTCCGATTGTCGGAGAGGTATCCTAGGCCCTCTCGGTAATGCACATAACTATAAGCCTTGCAAGCAATGTGACTAATGATTTAGTTGTGGAATGTTGCATTACGGAACGAGTAAAGAGACTTGCCGGTAACGAGATTGAACTAGGTATGATGATGCCGACGATCGAATCTCGGGCAAGTAACATACCGATGACAAAGGGAACAATGTATGTTGTTGTGCGGTTTGACCGATAAAGATCTTCGTAGAATATGTAAGAACCAATATGAGCATCCAGGTTCCGCTATTGGTTATTGACCGGAGAGGTGTCTCAGTCATGTCTACATAGTTCTCGAACCCGTAGGGTCCGCACGCTTAACGTTCAATGACGATTGGTATTATGAGTTTATGTGATTTGATGTACCGAAGGTTGTTCGGAGTCCCGGATGAGATCACGAACATGACGAGGAGTCTCGAAATGGTCGAGACATAAAGATTAATATATTGGACCATGTTGTTCGGACACCAGAAGTGTTCCGGAGAGTTTCGGATAAAACCGGAGTGCCGGAAGGGGTTATCGGAACCCGCGAGAGAACTAATGGGCCTCTATGGGCCTTAGTGGGAAGAGAGGAAGGGCCAGGAGGGGCTGGCTGCGTGCCCCCCCTTGGGTCCGAATTTGACTAGGGGAAAAGGGCGGCGCCCCCTTTCCTTCCCTTCCCCCTCTTCCTTCCTTCCCCTCTCTCCCTCTTGGTGGATTCCTACTAGGACTTGGAGTCCTAGTAGGATTCCCCTCTTGGGGCGCGCCCTAGGGTCTAGCCGGCCCTCCCCTCCTCCCTCTATATACGGGGGAGGGGGCACCCCATAGACACACAAGTTGATCTCTTAGCCGTGTGCGGTGCCCCCTCCACAGTTTTCCACCTCGGTCATATTGTCGTAGTGCTTAGGCGAAGCCCTGCATCGGTAACTTCATCATCAATGTCACCACGCCGTCGTGCTGACGAAACTCTCCCTCGGCCTCAGCTGGATCTAGAGTTCGAGGGACGTCACCAAGCTGAACGTGTGCAGATCGTGGAGGTGCCATGCGTTTGGTCCTTGATCGGTTGGATCGCGAAGACGTTCGACTACATCAACCGCGTTACTAAACGCTACCGCTTTCGGTCTACGAGGGTACGTGGACACACTCTTCCCGCTCGTTGCTATGCTTCTCCTAGATAGATCTTGCGTGATCGTAGGATTTTTTTTGAAATACTACATTCCCCAACAGTGGCATCCGAGCCAGGTCTATGCATAGATGTTATATGCACGAGTAGAACACAAAGAGTTGCGGGCGATAATAGTCATACTGCTTACCAGCATGTCATACTTTGATTCGACGGTATTGTTGGATGAAGCGGCCCAGACCGACATTACATGATCGCGTTCATGAGACTGGTTCTACCGCCGTGCTTCGCACACAGGTGGCTAGTGGGTGTCTGTTTCTCCAGCTTTAGTTGAATCGAGTGTGACTACTCCCGGTCCTTGTTGAAGGTTAAAACAACACACTTGACGAAAAATTGTTGTGGTTTTGATGCGTAGGTAATAACGGTTCTTGCTAAGCCCGTAGCAGCCACGTAAAATTTGCAACAACAGAGTAGAGGACGTCTAACTTGTTTTTGCAGGGCTTGCTGTGATGTGATATGGTCAAGACGTGATGATGTATAAATTGTTGTATGAGATGATCATGTTTTGTAGTAGTTATCGGCAACTGGCAGGAGCCATATGTTTGTCGCTTTATTGTATGAAATGCAATCGCCATGTTACTGCTTTACTTTATCACTAAGCGGTAGGGATAGTCGTATAAGCAATAGTTGGTGAGACGACAACGATGCTTTGAAGGAGATCAAGGTGTCAAGCCGGTGACGATGGTGATCATGCGGTGCTTTGGAGATGGAGATCAAAGGCACAAGTGTGGCACCCCGGCTCAGAGCAACCGGTTTACCCTGCATTGCCAGCCCAGAGATCGAGTCTTCTCGCAATACACAACAACATGGTACAGAATTAACCGCTTTATTGATACTAGCATGGTACAAAGGTCTGATATTACATCGAGATTCGAGGCCAAGCGGCACACACGGTGCTGCTGGACAGTATGTACATTATTAAATGAACATGGCTGGGGCTCGATCATACGAAACTACGCGACAGCGGAAGAACGACGTAGCGGAACTCCATGGCACAGGGACACCGACGTGGACACGGCCTAGACATGAGATGCGCTCCGATGCAAATCAACTTGCCTGAAAGCTGGCATGACATGCCAGGTCAGTACATTGAATGTACTTGCAAGCTCACAACAAACATAAGCATGATGACAGACAATATCATGATAATTAATCAAGTTAAATTAATGCAGGAAATTACTACAAATGCAAAGCTATGCAAAGCAACCAAACATCGCACTGAGTCACACGAACTCGCTTACCAGACGGTTACCTCGTAACCAAACGGTAACCACACCGGGGTCACACCTGAAACCAATCACTCATGAACACCTCGAGTGTTCAAGGTTCACCACGAAACAATGCATCACAACAATTACTAGTTTGCAAGATTAATTATAAAAGTTGATCCATGGTGTGACTTACTCCCGAGTCTTTCCCATAATCGAGGGCGCGACTATCGATAGATTAAATACACTCTGCATAGGTAGCGCACTTTACCCACACTACGGAATACCTGGCCTCGTACTCCCATTCCGGTGGACCAAAGTATTCTGATGAAACCGTCCCTTTGCCAAGCACTCTCCCCGGCCACTCCGACCATCTGCCTCTTAGGGCTAGGTCTTGGGTGGCCCCGTGTCTACCAAAGACACCAACGGCCACCGTCGTGGCAAAACGGTCCCAAACGGGGACAAGGTACCATAAAAACAAAACAAGCACACAAGGTTATGTCTGCCTACCGGGCCAGGGTATGCACACCCATAACCTTCCCTCGCGGGAGGCACCGGTGAGAGCCACGACAAAGGACCGAATCAAGACCTTCCCATTAGGTAAATGTGGTCGCACTGAATTAAAAACCCTATCCAGTGGCACCATGATGTGATCAACATCATATTCAGGTTGAACGTAATCAAGTATTAACTTCTAGAAAAACTTTTTATTACTAACATGGCATCATACCGGAAATCATGCAACTACTCGTCATACAGAGCAAGCAACTCTTAAGCATGGATCACAACAAGCAACATAACTATCTTGCAATACTAAGATCAGAAACTTCTCAGGTTATAACTCATTTTTATCTACAGACAACATTTTTATTAGTTCATCATTTAGTTGAAAACTATTACTAGCAAAAACAGCTACCATAACTTTCCATAACAAAATATCTACTGCAAAATCTTACTCTACTTAGCCAAACAATTCTATGAACTCAAACAGAAGCTGAAACAAGCATATCAAGCATCATAAAACAACTAGCAATTAACCATATTAATTTATCAAATTTTAAATGCAAATAAAGACTCATATTCAAGTACAAAATCATAGATATTGAAATAACACCATCCAAATGATGTTGTGGCTTGCCTTAGTGCAGAGGAGGGTCACACTCCTCCTGGTTAGCTTCAAGGCAAGATCCTCCTTCTGAAAATATTTTAAAACCACAAAAATAAATGTCAAAACACATTCTGAAAATCACCAGAAATTCTAGACAGCAAGGACAAATCCACCTTTTGGTGTGCTGCTAGAGCATTCTGTAACAAAGACAATGCAAAAAGAATCAATTTATTTGGACTTATGGTTTAGAAATGGTGGCTGGTCAAAGTTTAGTCAAATTTCTGAATTAAATTTGAATAAATAGAAAATCCTGGGGGGGGGGTGACGTCGAAGGCGTAAAGTGGAAGTGCACCTCCACTCGTACCGCTTCGGGCGCGAGTGGTGAGGCTGACACTGGGCCCCACCAGTCAAGAGAGAGGGAAGGGGATTGAGATAAGAGGGGAGGCGGTGCTTCGCCAGAGCTCATGCCGGCGACGAGGGGGTTTGGGGCTAGGCTAGAGGGATAGATCGGAAGCGGGGCTCGCGGCGCACATGCCCGTACCTGTGGCTTGGCGAAAGGTGGACGGAGCTGGTCGCAGTCGAGCTCGCAAGCTTCGGTGGCGGACGGGGTTCGCCGAAGAGGTGGAAGACGGTGGGTAGAGGCAACTCCGAGGGCTTGGCGGTGTCCAGGCAGCTCCAGCAGACCACCAATGCCCTACCCAAGCAGCTGCTTGAGCTCGAGAGGCCCTGGAGAGCGGCAGCTGGCCTGCGTGGATCGCCGGAGTCCTCAGGTCGGGGCGACGGCCAGAGGCCTGCCCGACCGGGCTTCTGCTCGTCTACGTGTTCATGGAGGTGGTGTGGAGTGGTGTGTGGGTAGCAAGGGAGGCGGGGTGGCTTTATATAGCCGGAGCAGAGGGGGGGGGGACGTGTCGCCGCCGGAGCGCTCTGGACACACGGCGAACGTTGACGAGAGGCTCCAACGCGAGGGGACAGGGTGCAGCGTCAACGCCGGCGCTTGCCCACGCTCGCGGACAAGCACAGGAGGCGGTTTGAGATGGGGACAAGCACACGCGCGCACTGTGCCGTTTTGGCCGCGACTTGACCGGGCTTGCTGCGGCGGCTCCGGCGTCGGCGAGTGCCAGGGAGGGGTCATGGGTGATGGGTCGAGAGGGTTGTGGCACGTTGCGGCAGTCGGAGGCGAGCGCTTGCATGCACACGCGCGAAACAGAACGCAAAGCGCCGGCCAGAGCGCGTCGAGACGCTGCCACGCGCCGTGTCCTCGTGCGGTCACCAAGCTGGCATGGCCAAAACGACGGCCAGGAGCGGCCAAACCTTGTCTACAAGCTCGACCATGCAGTGCTACGTCTAGGAGAGGTGATGGATCATACCCAGGCTGACCAGACGCGACTCTACCAAGCTGGCAAGTTTCTGGTCAGAAACTTGGTCGCCAAGTTTGGCCACCTTCTAGAAGGCCATTAGGGCTAATCTCCTGGGGTTTATGGTTTCTTAGGAAGGCCTTTAAGCTCAAGAAATCTCAAGGCCAAAAGCTCAAGGAAAAATGCACTTGCTGTACAAAATGCATTTCTGGTCCAGAAGTGAAAAGATTTTCTATAGAAAAATATTACAAAAAGTGATGCAATATTTTTGCATGGGAAGATTTGCCATGGTCCTAAGAATATTTAGGAATTATCTCAGATTTTTCTGAGCAAGAAAAATTGAGGTTGCTTTGGAGCACAAAGTTCTGAAATGAGCTTAAGAGAGAAAAATGAATATTTTCCTTTTAGGAAAAATATTCATTTTATTATTTTAGGAATTTGTGGGAGAAATAAGGTAGATAGGTCACTTGGGTGAAAGCCAAGGATATGCCCAAGTGACAAGTCCATTTGAATTGATCAAAAAATCCAAATCAAATCAGGGCAAAAACCACGATGAAAACCAAGTCCGGAAAGAGAGAGAAGGCAAGTCCGGTAAAAAGAGAGAAGGCAAAATCCAGGCTGTCACAAACCTCCCCCACTTAGGATGAATCTCGTCCTCGAGATTCGGTTTCTTGGGAAAACCATTTTGGGTATGCAGTCCTTAAAAATTCCTCTCTTTCCCAGGTTGCTTCTTCTTCGGTGTGATGCTCCCACTGAACCTTGTAAAATCTTATCTCTTTGCTGCGAGTGACCCTTTCTGTCTGATCCAATATTCTGATTGGATTTTCCTCATAAGTCAAATCCTTAGCCAATTTTATCTCTGACATATCAGTCCTTTTCTCCGGTGGTGAGATGCATCTTCTTAGCTGTGAGATGTGAAACACGTTGTGTACTTTTGACAATTCTGGCGGCAATTCCAACTGGTAGGCAACTGTTCTGACTCTGGATGACGGGGAATGGACCAATATATCTGGGTGCCAATTTTCCTCGGGTCTGAATCCTCTTGACTCCTTTCATAGGGGTGACTCGGAGATATACGTGTTCTCCGGGTTCGAAGCTGATCTGACGATGTTTGGCATCATAGTAGCTCTTCTGTCGGGATTTGGCTAGTTGCAGTTTGTCTCGGATTTCCTTGACTTGTTTTTCTGCTTCGAGCATTAAATCAGTCCCGAAAATACGGCTATCTCTGGTTTGAGACCAATTTATTGGGGTGCGGCATTTCCGTCCATACAGGGCTTCATAGGGTGACATCTTTAAGCTGGTCTGGAAACTGTTGTTGTAGGAAAACTCGGCGTAGGGCAGACAGTCTTCCCACTTGGTTCCTTGGGCCAATGTACATGCCGAAGCATATCTTCGAGTATTTGATTTACCCGCTCAGTCTGTCCATCTATCTGAGGATGGTAAGCAGTGCTGTACTTCAGAGCGGTCCCCAAGGCTTGATGAAGTCGGGACCAAAATGCGGATGTGAATAGAGATCCCCTGTCGGAGGTGATAGTCTTGGGTACTCCATGCAGACTGATGATTCTTGATACATACAGCTGTGCAAGTTGATTTGCACGGTATGTGGTCCGGATGGGTAGGAAGTGTGCCACCTTGGTTAGAGTGTCCACTATGACCCATATCGCGTCGTTTCCTCGATGAGACCTTGGTAATCCGGTGATGAAATCCATGCAAATATCGTCCCATTTCCATTGGGATACCAGCAGAGGCTGGAGGAGTCTGGCGGGTTTTTGGTGTTCCGCCTTTACCTTATTGCAGATATCGCAGCAGGCCACAAAATACGCGATGTCTTCATTCCATCCCACCAAAATATCTGACGAAGATCCTCATACATCTTGGTACCACCGGGATGAATTGAGTATGGTGCTTCATGTGCTTCCGCCAATATTTTCTTCTTCCGACTGTCTTGGTTGGGTACGCAAAGTCTTCCTCGGAACCTTAGCGAACCTTGCTGATCCATAGTGAAATCCGGTGCTTGCCCTTGGTGCAGCTTGTGAACATATATCCGTAACACCTTATCATCCGCTTGAGCTTTGCGGATTTCTTCTTCGAGAGTAGGAGCAACTTCCAATATATTGGTAAGACGGGCGTCGGTGATTACAGAATTTAGCTGCATGATTTCTTCATAGAGCTCTGGAGGCAAGGAATCCATTAGGGCACTGAGGTTGGCTGGTTTGCGGCTGAGGGTGTCAGCCACCACATTAGCTTTGCCCGGGTGATAATTTATTCCGAGGTCATAGTCCTTAACCAACTCGAGCCATCTTCGTTGTCGAAGGTTCAAGTCGGGCTGAGTGAATATATACTTGAGACTTTTATGGTTGGTGAATATCTGGCACTTCTTTCCAATCAGGTAATGTCTCCAGATTTTCAAAGCGTGCACCACTGCGGCCAATTCTAAATCATGAGTAGGATAGTTTCCTTCATGTTGTCGCAGTTGGTGAGATGCACAGGCCACCACTTTGCCATCTTGCATGAGTACACACCCCAGTCCTTTTCTGGAGGCATCGCAGTAAACATCGAAACTGTGGTAGATATCTGGAAGAGTTAATATGGGTGCCGATGTCAGTCTGGTTTTTAACTCATTAAAGCTCCGTTCGCAGTCTTCAGTCCATACGAACTTCTTGTCCTTCTTGAGGAGCTCAGTCATTGGCTTGGTGATCTTGGAAAATCCTTCGATAAAATGGTGATAATATCCGGCAAGTCCAAGGAAACTTCGGATTTCTGAGACGGTGGTGGGTGCGGACCAATCAAGTACATCTTTTACCTTGCTTGGGTCCACCGAGATTCCTTCTGCCGAGAGGATATGTCCGAGGAATCCCACTTGCTGGAGCCAAAACTCACATTTGCTGAATTTGGCATACAGTTGATGATCGCGAAGCCGTTGCAGAACTGCGCGAAGATGTTCCTTATGTTCGTCCTTGCTTTTGGAGTAAATGAGGATGTCATCAATGAACACCACCACAAACTTGTCCAAGAAGTCCATAAACACCTTGTTCATCATATGCATAAAGAATGCAGGAGCATTGGTGAGGCCGAAGGACATAACAGTGTATTCGTAAAGACCGTACCGAGTGGTGAACGCGGTCTTAGGAATATCTTCCTTCTTAATCTTGAGTTGATGATATCCCGTCCTCAAATAAACCTTTGAGAATACTTTGGCCCCACTGAGTTGATCAAACAGATCGTTAATCCTCGGTAGTGGATACTTGTTTTAAATGGTGACGTCATTCAGCTGTCGGTAGTCTACACACATTCGTAGACTGCCATCCTTTTTGTCCATGAAGATTGCTGGTGATCCCCATGGGGAAGAGCTTGGACGAATGTATCCTTTTTGCAGCATCTCATCCAGTTGTTTCTTCAATTCCACCAATTCTGAGGAGGGCATCCGATAATATTTCTTATGTATCGGGGTGGTTCTAGGCACTAGGTCAATAGCGAACTCCAATTCCCGGTCTGGTGGCATGCCGGGCAATTCTTCAGGAAATACATCTGGATACTCACTTACCACCGGGATTAATTCCACCTCTTCTGTCACGGCTGCGAAAACCATATCCTTCGCGGGGATGCGCTTGCGGGCATAAAAACTGGTAGTGCGACCTTCCATATTTTTCACGGTAACTTCTGTGGTCGCACAGCTGATGCAGACTTGGTATTGGGTTAAGCAATTCATGCCCAAAATGACATCCAATTTGTTGGAATCGATGATTATCAACGATGTTGGAAACTTGACGCCCTTGATGTCAATCTCCAAATTTCGGCAGACGAGATTGCTTCAATGACGACTTCCGGGTCCTGTTGGGCTTCGTCTGCGGAGATGTGATGAACTTGCTCTTGGATTATATCGGGGGTGGAATACTGCTCCATGTAGTTGACTTGCGGCTGAAATGGAGCGACGTGCTTGGTGTTCTTGGGACACTGTCGGGCGTAGTGTCCGGTTTGACCACAGCTGAAGCACGAATTGTTGCGCTGGCAATCGTCGCGCATCGGGCTGGTCACGACATTCTTGACTTGTGTAGTAGTCTTGTTGATGTTCTACTGCCAATTGGGTTTGTACTCCCATATGAGTCTGTTGCCATGTACGAGCCTTTTGCACTGGTTGCATATCCTTCTTGGGCTCGAATTTGCGCTTCTGGTCATTAGCAGCTGGCTTGTTGTCGTGCAGGAGCTTGTGTTCCCTCTCGGCGATGAGGGCCTTGTTCACCAGAGTCAGGAAGTCCGGGAAATCAAACATACTGAGAGTGCACCGGAGATGTTGATGTAGGCCTCCAAGGAATCGGTCGATCTTCCGCTCTTCTATGGCCACATCGTGGAGAGAATAGCGGGCCAGATGGTTGAATTTATTCAGATACTCGGCGACGGTCATGCTGCCTTGAGTGAGAGCGAGAAATTCACGTTGCTTGATCTTCATGACTCCGGTGGGAATATGATATTTGCGGAAATGATCCTTGAATTTTGTCCAAGTAATTTCCTCGTCGGCAGGCCATATTGCTTTGGCATTATCCCACCATATAGCGGCAGCTCCTTCGAGATAATGCGTTGCGAAGGGAACCTTGTCTCCGTCGTCTGTGCAAGCAATTTCCAGTTTTCTTTCAATAGTCCTTAGCCAGTCGTCGGCGTCCAAAGGATCAGTAGCATGGCTGAAACTGGGAGGCTTGGTTCGCTGAAAATCTGATTGCTTGGAATGATGGCCATTCTGGTTTCCATGCTGCCCAACCATAACTTGTACACTTTTCAGTATTTCCAGCAGATTGTTGCTCCTTCTTTCTTCAAACATCCGCAGGATTTGCTCGGTGGAAGGCGGTTGTGGCGGTGGAGGCGGAGGTGGCTGGTATGGTTCAGGGGAATGTCCTGCCTGTCTTGCGGAACGACGGACAGGGACATCCTCACCAACTTGACTTCTGCTGCCTCCACGCAGCATCCTATTTTTCGTTTTCCCAATACATAGCAACCATGATTAGAAAATTCCAAAATGGGGGAAAAACAAATGACAAATCTCGGAAGAAAGCAACGAATAAAACCAAGTCGAAAAAGAGTCCAACATAATTATATAGTCCCAACATGAAAATAAACATCGCAATGGGTCTACTACCCTCGTACATGAAACTACGCATCATGACAATTGCGATTACAGCCATACATCATGCTCATGACTACCACGATACTCTAACGATCTATTGCTCGGATGGTGCTGCTGCAGGCTCGTCTCCTGAGCCGGACCCAGATCCTGAACTGATAGTAGAGACCTCCGGGGGAAGATAGGTGCGCTGGCGCTGCCTTGAGGGCTCTCCCTCAGGGGCAGGCGGGGGATGGGATCTAAGCATAGGAGCGGCAGGAGTAGCGACAAGAGATGACCATGCAGCAGGAGCGTTGCGAGGGTTCACCGTCAAAGGGTTAACGGTACCCTGCGAGGTTGTGTAGGAACGGAGGTGGGAGGAGTAGAAGTGTAGATGACAGCAGGAAGAGGGTTCCTTATACAAGCAGCAGCGAGAGCGCGTGAGATCTCCCGAGCTAACTCGTAGTTAAGGAGATAGCTAGCGGTGATGTAGCATGCAAGGTGGCTAGTGGGACGATCGCACGGCGGATTAATCAAAGGAAAGCGGATATGCCCATTCTCGTGCAGAGATGGGTAGAAGAAAAGTCCAGGGCGGGTGTGCATGCGAACCTCATTGTAGCGCAAGTCTACAAGAGCCTCGATAGCAGCAAACTGAACTGCCTGAGATGGCGTAGAAGCAAGACCACCCTTAGACGAACGAATGTAATCGCCGGATGGGGAACTGTGGTGTAGAGTGACCTCAGCATAATACTCATACAATGCACCGGCCAGATGCTCGCGATACACCCGATTCTCTGGATCAACACCCTCTGGATAGTCATCGCCACACGTTCTGAAGCAGGTGCGGCGATGTGCACGGAGCTGGCTCAGGATGGTACAAGATCGGTACTGGTGCCATCTACATTCACAAACCATACGGTTAGTAATAACAACAATAAGTCATGCATGCAATGCAACAACCAATTCCTATGTCTACCAGCACTCAAACGAAACTATCTACCGTTTTACTAACGCACTACCGGTCTAGCGTGTCCTACAATCAGCGCGGCTCTGATACCAAGAGTTGTGGCACCCCGGCTCAGAGCAACCGGTTTACCCTGCATTGCCAGCCCAGAGATCGAGTCTTCTGGCAATACCCAACAACATGGTACAGAATTAACCGCTTTATCGATACTAGCGTGGTAAAAAGGTCTGATATTACATCGAGATTCGAGGCCAAGCAGCACACACGGTGCTGCTGGACAGTATGTACATTATTTAATGAACATGGCTGGGGCCTCGATCATACGAAACTACGCGGCAGCGGAAGAACGATGTAGCGGAACTCCATGGCACAGGGACACTGACGTGGACACGGCCTAGACACAAGATGCGCTCCGATGCGAATCAACTTGCCTGAAAGCTGGCATGACACGCCAGGTCAGTACATTGAATGTACTTGCAAGCTCACAACAAACATAAGCACAATGACAGACAATATCATGATAATTAATCAAGTTAAATTAATGTAGGAAATTACTACAAATGCAAAGCTATGCAAAGCAACCAAACATCGCACCGAGTCACACGGACTCGCTTACCAGACAGTTACCTCATAACCAAACGGTGACCACACCTGGGTCACACCTGAAACCAATCACTCATAAACACCTCGAGTGTTCAAGGTTCACCACGAAACAATGCATCACAACAATTACTAGTTTGCAAGATTAATTATAAAAGTTGATCCATGGTGTGAGTTACTCCCGAGTCTTGCCCATAACCAAGGGCGCGACTATCGATAGGTTAAATACACTCTGCACAGGTAGCGCACTTTACCCACACTACGGAATACTTGGCCTCGTTCTCCCATTCGGGTGGACCAAAGTATTCCGACGAAACCCTCACTTTGCCATGCACTCTCCCCGGCCACTCCGACCATCTGCCTCTCAGGGCTAGGTCTTGGGTGGCCCCATGTCTACCATAGACACCAACGGCCACCGTCGTGGCGAAACGGTCCCAAACGGGGACAAGGTACCATAAAAAAACGAGCACACAAGGTTATGTCTGCCTACCGGACCAGGGTATGCACGCCCATAACCTTCCCTCGCGGGAGGCATCGGTGAGAGCCACGACAAAGGACCGAATCAAGACCTTCCCATTAGGTAAATGTGGTCGCACTGAATTGAAAACCCGATTCAGTGGCACCATGATGTGATCAACATCATATTCAGGTTGAACGTAATCAAGTATTATCTTTCAGAATTTTTTTTTATTACTAACATGGCATCATACCGGAAATCATGCAACTACTCGTCACACAGAGCAAGCAACTCTTAAGCATGGATCAAAACAAGCAACATACTATCTTGCAATACTAAGATCAGAAACTTCTCTGGTTATAACTCATTTTTATCTACAAACAACATTTTTATTAGTTCATCATTTAGTTGAAAACTATTACTAGCAAAAATAGCTACCATAACTTTCCATAACAAAATATCTAGTGCGAAATCTTACTCTACTTAGCCAAACAATTCTATGAACTCAACCAGAAGATAAAACAAGCATATCAAGCATCATAAAACAACTCGCAATTAACCATATTAATTTATCAAATTATGAATGCAAATAAAGACTCATATTCAAGTAGAAAATCATAGATATTGAAATAACACCATCCAAATGATGCTGTGGCTTGCCTTAGTGCAGAGGAGGGTCACACTCCTCCTGGTTAGCTTCAAGGCAAGATCCTCCTTCTGAAAATAATTTAAAACCACAAAAATAAGTGTCAAAACACATTCTGAAAATCACCAGAAATTCTAGACAGCAAGGAAAAATCCACCTTTTGGTGTGCTGCTAGAGCTTTCTGTAACAAAGACAATGCAAAAAGAATCAATTCATTTGACTTATGGTTTAGAAATGGTGGCTCGTCAAAGTTTAGTCAAATTTCTAAATTAAATTTTAATAAATAGAAAATCCTGGGGGGGGGGGTGACATCGAAGGCGTAAGCTGGAAGTGCGCCTCCACTCGTACCGCTTCGGGCGCGCGTGGTGAGGCTGACACTGGGGCCCACCAGTCAGGAGAGAGGGAAGGGGATCGAGATCAGAGGGGAGGCGGTGCTTCGCTGGAGCTCATGCCGGCGACGAGGGGGTTTGGGGCTAGGCTAGAGGGATAGATCGGAAGCGGGGCTCACGGCGCACCTGCCCGTACCCGTGGCTTGGCGAAAGGTGGATGGAGCTGGTCACAGTCGAGCTCGCAAGCTTCGGTGGCGGACGGGGTTCGCCGGAGAGGTGGAAGACGGTGGCTAGAGGCAACTCCGAGGGCTTGGCGGGGTCCAAGCAGCTCCAGCAGACCACCAGGGCCCTGCCCAAGCAGCTGCTTGAGCTCGAGAGGCCCTGGAGAGCGGCAGCTGGCCTGCGGGGATCACCGAAGTCCTCGGGTCGGGGCGACGGCCAGAGGCCTGCCCGACCGGGCTTCTGCTCGTCTACGTGTTCGTGGAGGTGGTGTGGAGTGGTGCGTGGCTAGCAAGGGAGGCGGGGTGGCTTTATATAGCCGGAGTAGGGGGGGACGTGTCATCGCCGGAGCGCTCTGGACACGCGGTGAACATCGACGAGAGGCTCCAACGCGAGGGGACAGGGTGCAGCGTCAACGCCGGCACTTGCCCACGCTCGCGGACAAGCATAGGAGGCAGTTTGAGATGGGGACAAGCACACACGCGCACTGTGCCGTTTTGGCCGCGACATGACCGGGCTTGCTGCGGTGGCTCCGACGTCGGCGAGCGCCAGGGAGGGGTCATGGGTGATGGGTCGAGGGTTGTGGCACGTTGCGGCACTCGGAGGCGAGCACTTGCATGCACACGCGCGAAGCGGAATGCAAAGCGCCGGCCAGAGCGCGTCGAGACGCTGCCAGGCGCCGTGTCCTCGCACGGTCACCAAGCTGGCATGGCCAAAATGACGGCCAGGAGCGACCAAACCTTGTCTACGAGCTCGACCGTGTAGTGCTACGTCTAGGAGAGGTGATGGATCATACCCAGGCCGACCAGACGCGGCTCTACCAAGCTGGCAAGTTTCTGGTAAGAAACTTGGTCGCCAAGTTTGGCCACCTTCTAGAAGGCCATTAGGGCTAATCTCCTGGGGTTTAGGGTTTCTTAGGAAGGTCTTTAAGCTCAAGAAATCTCAAGGCTAAAAGCTCAAGGAAAAATGCACTTGCTGTACAAAATGCATTTCTGGTCCAGAAGTGAAAAGATTTTTTACAGCAAAAATATTACAAAAAGTGATGCAATATTTTTGCATGGGAAGATGTGCCATGGTCCTAAGAATATTTAGGAATTATCTCATATATTTCTGAGCAAGAAAAATTGAGGTTGCTTTGGAGCACAAAGTTCTGAAATGAGCTTAAGAGAGAAAAATGAATATTTTCCTTTTAGGAAAAATATTCATTTTATTATTTTGGGAATTTGTGGGAGGAATTAGGTAGATAGGTCACTTGGGTGAAAGCCAAGGATATGCCCAAGTGACAAGTCCATTTGAATTGATCCAAAAATCCAAATCAAATCAGGGCAAAAACCACGATGAAAACCAAGTCCGGAAAGAGAGAGAAGGCAAGTCCGGTAAATAGAGAGAAGGCAAAATCCAGGCTGTCACAACAAGATGATGATGGCATCATATCACTTATATTGACTGCATGTCATGTTTATCCTTTATGCATCTTATTTTGCTTAGCACGACGGTAGCATTATAAGATGATCTCTCACTAAATTTCAAGGTACAAGTGTTCTCCCTGAGTATGCACTGTTGCGACAGTTCGTCATGCCGAGACACCACGTGATGATCGGGTGTGATAAGCTCTACATTGACATACAACGGGTGCAAGCCAGTTTTGCACAAGTAGAATACTCGGGTTAAACTAGACGAGCCTAGCATATGCATATATGGCCTCGGAACACTGAGACCAAAAGGTTGAGCGTGAATCATATAGTAGATATGATCAACATAGTGATGTTCACCATTGAAAACTACTCCATCTCACGTGATGATCGGACATGGTTTAGTTGATATGGATCACGTGATCACTTAGATGATTAGAGGGATGTCTATATAAGTGGGAGTTCTTAAGTAATATGATTAATTGAACTTTAATTTATCATGAACTTAGTACCTGATAGTATTTTGCATGTCTATGTTGTTGTAGATAAATGGCCCGTGCTACTGTTCCATTGAATTTTTAATGCGTTCCTAGAGAAAGCTAAGTTGAAAGATGATGGTAGCAACTACACAGACTAGGTCCGTAACTTGAGGATTATCCTCATTACTGCACAGAAGAATTACGTCCTGGAAGCACCGCTAGGTGCCAAACCCGCTGCAGGAGCAACTCCAAGAGTTATGAACGTCTGGCAGAGCAAAGCTGATGACTACTCGATAGTTCGGTGTGCCATGCTTTACAACTTAGAACTGGGACTTCAACGACGTTTTGAACGTCATGGAGCATATGAGATGTTCCAGGAGTTGAAGTTAATATTTCAAGAAATTGACCAGATTGAGAGATATGAAGTCTCCAATAAGTTCTACAGCTGCAAAATGGAGGAGAATAGTTCTGTTAGTGAACATATACTCAGAATGTCTGGATACCACAATCACTTGACTCAACTGGGAGTTAATCTTCCGGTTGATAGTGTCATTGACAGAGTTCTTCAATCACTGCCACCAAGCTACAAAAGCTTCGTGATGAACTATAATATGCAAGGGATGGATAAGACAATTCCCAAGCTCTTCGCGATGCTAAAGGCCGCGGAGGTAGAAATCAAGAAGGAGCATCAAGTGTTGATGGTCAACAAGACCACTAGTTTCAAGAAGAAGGGCAAAGGGAAGAAGGGGAACTTCAAGAAGACCGGCAAGGAAGTTGCTACTCAAGTGAAGAAGCCCAAGTCTGGACCTAAGCCTGAGACTGAGTGCTTCTACTGCAAAGGGACCGATCACTAGAAGCGGAACTGCCCCATGTATTTGGCGGATAAGAAGGATGGCAAAGTGAAAGGTATATTTGATATACATGTTATTGATGTGTACCTTACTAATGCTCGTAGTAGCGCCTGGGTATTTGATACTGGTTCTGTTGCTCACATTTGCAACTCGAAACAGGGGCTACGGATTAAGAGAAAATTGGCTAAGGACGAGGTGACGATGCGCGTGGGAAATGGTTCCAAAGTCGATGTGATCGCCGTCGGCATGCTACCTCTACATTTACCTTCAGGGTTAGTTTTAGACCTGAATAATTGTTATTTGGTGCCAGCGTTAAGCATGAACATTATATCTAGATCTTGTTTGATGCGAGACGGTTATTCATTTAAATAAGAGAATAATGGCTATTCTATTTATATGAGTAATATCTTTTATGGTCATGAACCCTTGATGAGTGGTCTATTTTGTTGAATCTCGATAGTAGTGATACACATATTCATAGTATTGAAGCCAAAATATATAAGTTTAATAATGATAGTGCAACTTATTTGTGGCACTGCCGTTTAGGTCATATTGGTGTAAAGCGCATGAAGAAACTCCATACTGATGGGCTTTTGGAATCACTTGATTATGAATCACTTGATGCTTGCGAACCATGCCTCATGGGCAAGATGACTAAGACTCCGTTCTCCGGAACAATGGAGCAAGCCCCAGACTTGTTGGAAATAATACATACTGATGTATGCGGTCCGATGAGTGTTGATGCTCGCGGCGGGTATCGTTATTTTCTGACCTTCGCAGATGGTTTGAGAAGATATGGGTATATCTACTTGATGAAACATAAGTCTGAAACATTTGAAAAGTTCGAAAAATTTCAGAGCGAAGTGGAAAATCATCGTAACAAGAAAATAAAGTTTCTACGATCTGATCGTGGAGGTGAATATTTGAGTTACGAGTTTGGTCTTCATTTGAAACAATGTGGAATAGTTTCGCAACTCACGCCACCTGGAACACCACAGCGTAATGGTGTGTCCGAATGTCGTAATCGAACTTTATTAGATATGGTGTGAACTATGATGTCTCTTACTGATTTACCGCTATCATTTTGGGGTTATATTTTAGAGACGGCTGCATTCACGTTAAATAGGGCACCATCTAAATCCGTTGAGACGACACCATATGAACTGTGGTTTGGCAAGAAACCCAAGTTGTCGTTTCTTAAATTTGGGGCTCCGATGCTTATGTGAAAAAGCTTCAACTTGATAAGCTCGAACCCAAATCGGAGAAATGTGTCTTCATAGGATACCCAAAAGAGACTGCTGGGTACACCTTCTGTTGGGGATATGATTATCAGATATGACCCGCCTAGGAGGGGCCGGGTCATCCTTATGGCGGTTCATCAGAATAAAGCCCAAGAGTATATTAAAGATGGCGGTTCGTACGCAGGCTTGTTAAAAGGCCAAACCTGAAGGCGGCTTGTGGCCCATAAGTGTAAACCCCCATGTAAGCATAGACTTGTAATGTACGGCATGTAAGATAAGTCACCGAGCCGAACACGTTGTATGAGCCGGCCGGGACTCTGTAGGCCGCAGGGCGTCAACCCATGTACATAAGGGGATGACCCGGCAATGGCTTAGGGCAAGAAGCAACAAGTCGAGAGCCAGGCAAAGCGTATTCGCTCCCTGGTCATCGAAACCCTAGCAATACCACCTCAAACTGGACTAGGCCTTTACCTTCACCGCAAGGGGCCTAACCAGTATAAACTCTTTGTGTCCTTTGTCCCGTTTAACCCCTTTAATCTAACCTTGTTGCAATGGCTCCGCAACTAAGTCCTTCCATGAGGACATCTGCCGTGACACTTCCATGACAGTTGGCGCCACCGTGGGGCTCGCGCACGGTGGTTTCGAGTTCTTAAAGGGCAGCTTCAAAGGGATTAAGGGATATGCTATGGGCTGAATGACCAAGAGTCTTCGCGACAAGATCTACATCGACGATACAGGCTGGGGCCCCAAGGCCGGCTCAATTGAGTACGGGTACCGGGACCCCTTCGGCGGAATTCACGTCTTCATCGGCAAGATCGGCGAGTCGGGCCCTGAGCCGGACACCTGCACCGACATCATCGAGACGGCTCAGCGCGCACGACCTGCCCATGTTAAACCCGCCTTGAAGCATGCTTTTGTTGGATGTATCCATGGGGCTGAGTTTGAAGGCTCTGTGTCTGGCGGTGATACGGCCATCTACTCCGACGATGAGTCATCCACAGGTGAAACCGAATCAATGTATCAGTTGCAAGACGGGCGGCTTGGAGGCTATTCCGATGGCGACAGTATCCCAGACCCCCATGAGCCGCCGAACAGGGTGGCGATCTTCATGGCTAGCACCCATCCGGTTCTTGGTTCGACAGCCGTCGCGGCCATGACTTCCAGTGCAGCGGCGGTGACAGCAGCGGGTGCTGGCAGTTCAACACGCCCGCCGGCTCAAGTTTTGGCAGATCTACTAGACGCTCTGGCGACTCTGATGGAGGTTGATGTAACCCCGGATAACCAGGAACAACATAAGGTGGAAGTGGCTAAATTGCGAGATGGGATCACGCAAGCTAAGGCGAACTTGGCAGCAAAAAACTTTAGGATGGCTGCAGAGCAGGCCGTGTTGAACGCCCAGGCGCAGCGGATTCAAGCGGATTCATACCGGCTTATGGTGGATCAGAACGCCTCAAACGAAGTCTTGAGGAGGAAGCACCGGAGTCGTCTGCCTTCAGTTTATGAGTCGAGGGACCTCTTCAAGACACCCGGAGCGGGGGCCAGTAACCCGCCGGTGATAAACCAGACGATTGAGGCACCAGGAGGTGGAGTATCGGGTCAGTCGTGCATGGCCAGTTCTCCGCATGTGGATAACACCCGGCCTCAGCGTGTAGTGACGCCACCGGGTCATTACTCCACCCCTCTAGATAACATGATTGCTGCAGCTACGTGATTGGCGGCTCTACCGGTCGAGGGCGAGACCCCGACAACGATTGAAACCAGAAGGGCCAGGGAACTTCTTCAAACGGCTTTGGTACAATAGCAGGCTTACTCCTATAGTCGTGACCAGATTCATTCAACCCCACGTCTGAGCTGGAGCTACAGTAGGCATATTGACTCGCCAGCGGTTTCGAGTACTGAGCGACGTTGTCACCAACCTCATGGGCATGACCCGACGTGCAACGGTGTCGATGCACAAGATTTGGTGGACCAGGGCAGAGCACGTCGGGAGGCCGAGCTGGCGGCTCATCAGCACGCACCGGTTTACCCGACGGCTTCAGTTGAGGCGGGTGTAACTGCTAGAGCTTTCGGTGTGCCGTGTCTAACGGCGGCTCTACGGAACGAACGCTTGCCCAAGGATTTCAAAGGCCCTCGTAAGGTGCCCAATTACCCAGCAGATCAGCCTCCTGAGGCCTGGGTTGAGAGTTATGAGATGGCTATGGAAATGCTGGATGTTAGTGAGGCTGCGTACGCCAAGTACTTCACCATGATGCTGGAGGGGACGGCTCATACCTGGTTGAAGGGGCTGCCGGCTAACTCCATCGGGTCATGGGTGGAGCTGAAGGCCCGGTTCATCCAGAATTTCAAAGATACATGCAAGTAGCCCATGTCAATTGTGGATTTGGTTTCTTGTGTTCAAGCTGAGGGCGAGTCAACAAATAGCTGGGTACGCCGGGTCTCGACTATCATACATTCTTCAGATAACATAAACGTCGGTCCAGCAATTCTGATGTTGGAGAAAAATTTCCGTTTTACTCCGCTCAAGCAGAAGCTTGGACGGCTCAAGCGTCATTGCAACGACATGGGTAATCTAATGGAGGCTCTTGTTAAGTATGCCGACTCTGATGGTACCAAGGACCCCGACTCTGAGGATGAAAGATCAGGAAAGGGAAAGAAGAGTAGCGGCATGAAGGGACACCAGTACAATCCTACCAATCAGGGCGGCAATGGTAAGCGCAAGGCTGATGAGTTTGTGGCTAATACCGGTGCGCGCAATTATAACCAGCGTCGTAAGGGACAGTCGGCTCCAAGGGCAAGATTCGATCTTGAGGCAATGTTAAATCAGTCGTGTCCGAAACATGGAACGAATCAGAAGCTGGCTACTCATTCGTCGAAAGATTGCAAGATAATGAGAAGCTTTAGGGAGTCCATCCAGCGCCACCATGGCCCGAACGGCGGATCGGGGTCCGGTTCTCATGGTCTGGGTCATGGCGGCGGTGGTTCAAATTCCGGGTTTCAGGGCCACGGCAACCAGGGTGGTTATAATCAGCAGAGTAATCAGGGGAATCAAGAGCAGCAGTAGTCTGGTTATCAGAGCAACCCGAAGCAGCTGAATAGTGGGCAGTATCATGTCTTCACCACTAGCTTATGTAAGCGGGACCAGAAGCTTCATAAGAGGGCCGTGAATGCGGTTGAGCCGGTGGTGCCACGTTATTTGCGGTGGTCAGAGCAGCCTATTGTGTGGAGTCGGGAGGATCATTCGCCCCGATTTGATAATCTGGGTCACCTGGCTCTGGTGGTGGCACCTCAGGTTGGGGGCTATAAATTTACCAAGGTGCTCATGGATGGAGGTAGCAGCATTAACATCCTTTATTATGAGACCTTTCGTCGCATGGGACCGACAGATAAGAATCTTAAGCCGTCAAACACTGTCTTCCATGGTGTGGTGCCGGGTAAGTCGGCCTACCCGGTGGGTAAGATATCTTTGGAAGTTGCCTTTGGAGATGAGCATGATTCCAGGTCCGAAACTTTAACCTTCGAAGTGGTCAAGATCAAGAGCCCTTATCATGCTCTGTTTGGGCGGCCGGCTTATGATAAGTTCATGGTGAGGCCTTGCTATGTTTATTTACAACTTAAGATGCCGGGTTACAAGGGAACCATCACAGTACATGGGAGTCGCAAGGTGGCCCTGGAGTGTGAAGAAGGTGACGCGGCTTATGCTGAATCGGTTTGTGCAACGGAGGAGTTTAAATTTTACAATGATGATGTTGACCCGGCTGACATGACATCCTTGAAAAATCCAACCACAGAGCATGATCCTTCATTGAAGTTTAAGTCGGCAGATGATACTAAATTGGTTGACTTCGTCCTTGGTGACTCATCTAAGCAGTTCAGCATCAGCGCTAATTTGGATCCGAAATAGGAAAGCGCACTCATTGAGTTCATCCATGAGAACCGGGACATCTTTGCATGGAAGCCTTCAGACATGCCGGGTGTACCGAGGGAACTCGCTGAGCACACTCTTAATATTGATCCCAAAATTTAAGCCAGTCAAGCAATTTCTTCGCCAATTTAACGAGGAGAGGCGGAAGGCCATCGGTGAGGAGGTGGCCCAGCTCTTGGCGGCCGGGTTTATCGTTGAAGTTTTCCATCCTGAGTGGTTGGCTAACCCGGTGCTGGTACTCAAGAAGAATGGCACTTGGCGGATGTGTGTGGATTACACGGAGTTGAACAACGCCTGTCCGACTGGTCCGTTTGCTCTCCCTCATATTGATCAAATCATTGATGCTACGGCGGGTTGTGAGCGTTTGAGTTTTTTGGATGCTTCTTCTGGTTATCATCAGATCAAGATGGCAGTTAAGGACCAGGAGAAGACAACTTTCATTACTCCGTTTGGAGCCTTCTGCTATGTGTCTATGCCTTTTGGGCTCAAGAGTGCCCAGGCGACTTATCAGCGGTGTGTGCAAAATTGCCTTCACAATCAGATTGGGCACAATGTTCATGCTTATGTAGATGACATTGTGGTGAAGTCAAGAGAGAAGGAGACCCTGATTGATGATTTAAAGGAGACGTTTGACAACCTCTGGGTCTACAAGATGATGCTTAACCCGGCTAAGTGTGTCTTTGGTGTACCAGGAGGCAAGCTCTTGGGATTTCTGGTTTCCAATAGAGGGATTGAAGCTAACCCGGAGAAGATCAAGCCCATCACTTCGTTGGCTAAGCCGGTGTGTGTTAATGATGTTCAGCGTCTGGCGGGTCGTATTGCGGCTTTAAGCCGGTTCATAAGCCGGCTAGGTGAGAAGGCTATTCCCCTTTATCAGATGATGAAGAAGACGGATCACTTTGTTTGGAGCAATGATGCTAATCAAGCGTTTGAGGTTCTGAAGAAACAGTTGGCTGAGCCGCCCGTGCTTGCTGCCCCTATTGATAAAGAGCCTCTGTTGTTATATGTGGTTGCTAATAGCCGGACCGTCAGTGTAGCCATCGTGGTGGAAAGGAAAGAGGCAGGCAAGGAGTACCTGGTTCAACGGCCGGTTTACTACATCAGTGAGGTGCTTATCGAGTCCAAACAGAGGTATCCACACTCGTAGAAGCTTGTGTATGGGGTTTTCATGGCAAGCCGGAAGCTTAAGAAATACTTTCAGGATCATCCCATCACTGTGGTTAGTTCTGCTCCTTTAGGAGACATCATCCAAAACAGGGAAGCCACAAGCCGGGTTGCTAAATGGGCCATTGAGCTTAGACCTCACGGCTTGAAGTATGTGCCACGTACGACCATCAAGTCCCAAGCGCTTGTGGTTTTCATCAATGATTGGACAGAGTTATAGGCACCTGAGGAAAAGCCGGATAGCACATATTGGACTATTCTTTGATGGGTCCAGGCAGTTGGAGGGCTTGGTGGCTGGAGTTGTCTTAACTTCCCCACGAGGTGACAAATTCTCTTATATTCTCCGGCTAATGTTCCCCTGTACTAACAACGCAGCTGAGTATGAGGCCTTGCTCCATGGTATTCGGATGGCTAAGGAGATGAACTTAAGCCGGGTGAGGTGCTTTGGCGATTCAGATCTGGTGGCTCAGCAAGTTTCTGGTACTTGGGATTCTAAGGATCCGCTTATGGCGGCTTATCGACGGGAGGTTGATGCCATTGCAGGTCACTTCAAGGGTTACCAAGTTGAGCATATCGACCGAAGGAAGAATGAGGCGGCTGACAACTTAAGAAGGATAGGATCTCAGCGTAAGCCGGTGCCACCTAATACATTCCTGGATATCTTGCTTAACCCTTCTGTAAAATTGCCTACATAGGAGGCTCTTGCTGTCCCTGACCCGAAAGCACAATTTGTGGCGGCTCTTCATGCTATTCCTGATTGGATAGTTCCATACTTGGCTTACATGACCCGGGGTGAGTTGCCAGAGGATGAGATCTTGGCCAGACAGATAACCCAGCGGTCTAAGTCAATGTCAATTGTCAATGGAGAATTGCACCATCGCAGTGTCACAGGGGCGTTTCAACGTTGCGTCTCTCCTGAAGAAGGCTGTGAGATTTTGCGAGAGATTCACGAAGGGGATTGTGGGCATCACGCCGTTTCTAAGTCTCTCGTAGCCAAGGCTTTTCTTCATGGTTTCTATTGGTTGAAGGCTCATGCTGATGCTGAGGACTTGGTCAATAAATGTGACGGTTGTCAGAAGTTTTCACAACGAGCTCACGTCCGCAGTTGAGAATGATTCCAATCACTTGGCCATTTGCGACTTGGGGGCTCGACATGGTTGGGCCTTTTAAAAGGTCCAAGGACAAAAAGACCCACATTTTGGTGGCGGTTGATATATTCACTAAGTGGGTGGAGACAGAGCCGGTCAGTAAGTGTGATGGAGCAACGGCGGTTCAATTCATGAAGAAGGTGATCTTCCGTTTTGGCTTTCCACACATCATTATAACCGATAATGGCACTAATCTCTCTAAAGGTGCTATGAAAGAATTTTGTCAACGGGAGCATATCAGTCTTGACGTTGCATCTGTGGCTCACCCTCTGACCAATGGTCAGGCAGAACGAGCAAATCAAGAGATTTTGCGAGGTATCAAGCCCCGGCTTATGGTCCCTTTGCAAAGAACGCCGGGTTGTTGGGTAGAGGAGTTTCCTTCGGTGTTATGGAGTATCAACACGACCCCCAACAGATCTACGGGTTACACACCCTTTTTCATGGTTTATGGAGCAGAGGCAGTTCTCCCTAGTGACATCCGTCACGATTCACCCCGGGTGGCGGCTTACATTGAAGCTGACAATGAAAAGGCACGTCAAGATGCACTTGACCTGTTAGATTAGGAGCGTGACCTCGCGGCGGCTCATTCAGCGATTTACCAGCAAGATCTACGTCGTTATCACAGCCGCCGGGTCAAAACCAGAACCTTTCAGGAGGGCGACTTAGTGCTCCGGCTCATCCAGGATCAAACAGACATGCATAAGCTCTCACCACCCTGGGAAGGACCTTTTGTCGCCAGCAAGAATCTGCACAACGGGTCATACTATCTTATCGACGTTCGAGAACACAAGGATTCACGTAAGTCGGAGGAGGAGACCCATCGGCCATGGAACATTGCTCATCTTCGGCCCTACTATACTCGAGCCACCGGCTCTCATGATGTACATAGTTACTTAATGTATATATTATAAGCAATGTCGGTGTCAAAACCGGCGGATCTCGGGTAGGGGGTCCCGAACTGTGCGTCTAAGGCGGATGGTAACATGAGGCGGGGGACACGATGTTTACCCAGGTTCGGGTCCTCTCGATGGAGGTAATACCCTACTTCCTGCTTGATTGATCTTGATGATATGAGTATTACAAGAGTTGATCTACCACGAGATTGTAGAGGCTAAACCCTAGAAGCTAGCCTAAGGTATGATTGTTGTTGTCCTACGGACTAAACCCTCCGGTTTATATAGACACCGGAGGGGGCTAGGGTTACACAGAGTCGGTTACAAGGGAGGAGACCTACATATCCGTATTGCCAAGCTTGCCTTCCATGCCCAGGAGAGTCCCATCCGGACACGGGACGAAGTCTTCAATCTTGTACCTTCATAGTCCAACAGTCCGGCAAAGGATATAGTCCGGCTTTCTGAGGACCCCCTAATCCAGGACCCCCTCAGTAGCCCCCGAACCAGGCTTCAATGACGATGAGTCTGGCGCGTAGATTGTCTTCGGCATTGCAAGGCGGGTTCTCCTCCAAATTTTGAGTACCTGTCGAGTAGCGTCCGGCTTCCCATGAATGTCGCACTCCTTGGCTTCTGCGCCTAATAATGGCTATCCTCCATGTGTCAAGCAAATGCGAGAAGTCGGGGCATTTTTACACCTGCCACCCTAACCATGTAAGTAAATCGTCTATTTAAGGAGGCGGGGCTCCTCAGATCTAGATCACACCATCCTCCCACAGCGAGTATCCATCGGAGCGCGCCCGGAAAGGTCCATCCCATCATGGCCGGCCATCGCAGCTCCTCCTCTCGCTCCCGTAGCCCTAAGCCAGGCAATTGGAAGAAGTGTTCCGTCCCTCACAGCCAATTAGTATAGTTACAGACCCAGGGATTCCTCCCTCCAGCGTATATGGTCCCTGTTCGAGCCGGACTCGCCACCTACAACGGCGGGGAGCAAGCGGAGAGCTTTCCCAACCCATCCATGGGGGAGCGGGTATGCCTTGTCCCTTACTTATTAAAGGGGGCTCGGATTTCCAATCCATCCGTTCCTCCGCAGGCTCCTGGAGTTCTACGGCCTCCAGCTGCATAACTTTACTCCCGCCTCCATATTACACATCGCTGGCTACATCGCCCTTTGCGAGCTGTTCTTGGGCTGCGAAGCTCATTTCGAGCTATGGAAGAGGCTATTCTGCCTCGTACCCCATACACAGGAGGGGTCAATATATCAAGTGGGCGGAGCCGAAATATGGTGCATCGCTGGGACCGGATACCTGTCCGGTACTCCGAAGAAGACATCCGAAGACTGGCCTTCGGAGTGGTTTTATATGGAGGATGTCCCCCTTCTGGACCCTATTCGGATGGGCCTTCATAAGTTCGACAACGCTCCCTTGAAGAAACGCCGCAACTGGTGCCCTCGGAGCCCCCTGGAGGAAGATAACGGAGAAGTCCTTTACCTGATGGCCCGGACACATACGCTGGCCAAGTCAGGATTGACAATAATCGAGGTTATGTCAATATGTATAATGCGGGGGGGTGCAGCCACTTCAATATCGGGGGCAACCCATGTGGCACTTCAACGGAGAAGACGATGCCACCCACTGCGGTCGTAAGGGACCGGACTCGGTCGCTGCTGTAGCAAAAATTCCGTCCGATTTGTACAAAGGAGAGGAAGAGGAGTTCATCCGCATTAAGCCACGGGATGGATTCTCCATGTACAACCCCCCAAGCTGGGTGAGCTGTGACTTTTTACTCCAAACCTTCCCGCATTCTTTGTCATAAGTATTTACCTTGCCATTTCATAGCAGGAACTGAGGAAAGCTGGAAGGGAGGTTCACAGCCCGACTCCACAACCGGAGGACCCTGACCGGGCCCTCGACCCCGGACTCGAAGAAGATCCGAACACATTTGTGGAGCTTATTGACAGGAAGTTTTATCAATTAAGCTGCGACGGTGCCATGGTGGCCATCATAGCCGATTATCCGGGACTACTCCCCGCATCGCATGTAAGTAAAACCGGAGTCCTAACTTCCAAGAAGGATCCCTTTTTCTACACTTCACCTACCGCACACATAGGGTGTCTTACAGGGAAGGCCCTCGGGACGCCATGCCAAACCCACAGTGACTCACCAACAAGGGGCACCGAAGCCAGGTAGGCTTAAAAGGAAGGCGGTCAGGACTGAGACTCCGTCGCAGAGGTATGAAAAAGAACCCCGCTCCGTGGTTGTCGTCTTTTAAAATATAATAATGCCCATGTTTCCTAGTAGGAAAAACGCTCGCCGGACTATATCCGGAGAGGTTGCCAGCCACGCCTCCACCAGTCGGGCTCCAGAGTCGGACTTAGAGGCGGACGCTAACATGGGGCCAACGCTGGATGTTCCTCCTATAGAGGATGCGGATAGGCTATCCGCTACGAATTCTGAAGTGGAGAGCGCCATGAATCACAGGCGTCGCCGAGCCGTACTCCGCGACGCTTGTTTCTCCGAAGAGGCGTTTGATGCCTTCAACTCTGGAGACGCGTACAACCGAGCTGCTCAAAATGGTCTTGCCAGAGCCACGGACCAGTATGTAAAGGATATACGGGTAAGAAAATCTAATAATTATGTATATCAGTAGCCCCTGAGACTTGAAATAGTTGGCACAACTGATTTAAGGATAATTGTTTGCACAGGTTCTTGCGAAGAAGAATACCCAGTTGTCTCAAGAGCTGGAGGAGTGCAAAGACCAGCTTCAGGCCGCAGTTGCTGCAGTGAAGGAGTCCGAGAAGGCCCCATCTGGTAACACTTGTTCCTATTGCAAAGAATGTCACGTACCAGGTAGTATGCGGCATGCGTGCAAATCTAACAATAGATTCTGCAGATGACTCCGGAGTGAATCTGGAGGTCATGCGAGGGGATGAGCAACATGCTAAACGATAGCTAAAGGCTGGCAAGTGCGTGCTTACACGGGTTAGGCGGGAGAAAAACAACCTCCAAGACGCCAATACCCAGCTGGGCGTAGAACTGAAAGATGTTCGAGCCCAGCTTGCTGACTCCGTAAAGGAGAATAAGAGGCTTCGACGCGGCATTTTCAGTAAGTGCTTGAACGAACTTTTAATGAGTTTGGCGAAGAAACCGGCTGACAGAGTTATATCTGTAGGTATGCTGACGGGTCGTCCCGCCGAGGAAATGCCCGGGTCTGCAGGTGATCTTCTGCCAGAGCTCTTCCAACTGCACGAACAAGTTCGGCAGGTGATGTAGGGCATTGCCCAAGCCTTGTGGCCATCCGCTTCCCTGCCAGGAGAAATGAGGGAGCTTGTAGAAAAGCTCAAGGGAGCGCGGCGACGCTTCCGATTATGGAAGATATCAGCATGCCGACAAGGTGCAAGGGAAGCCTGGGCCATGGTGAAGACGCGATATACCAAGGCTGACCCGAACCACATGGCCGAGGTCGGACCTGTGGGGTCTGATGGGAAAGAGATCCCCGTCAGTTTGGCATATGACCAGGTAGAATTAGCCGCAAAGTATTCCCAACAGGATTGTAGGCTAGACAGCCTGTTGGATGGCATAGAAGAAGAATTTAGTCAGTCTAAGTGACTGTGTATTTCAAGTGACATGTATTGTCCCTAGCCGGATTGTAAATCATTTGTCATGGCAGACCTTTTCGCTGCGACCTCCGGACCCGACAATCCGGAGTGTATCCGAATACCCGCTTAGTTATGTGAAAACCGGGGTACGCGTGGAAACCAGGCGTAGGGTTCATAAGTGATTGAAAAGACAAGTACCCAACTAGCTATGTTATATTACATGGATAGTAAGAAACATCTTCCAGGGAGAATAGTTCCGTTAAGGGTTCCTTTCCCTGGGTACGCATGCATTAATGTGCATGTCCGAACTGCGAAAAGAGACGCATGATATAAACATCTGGGGGCATGTAGTACAATAAATAAAAATCGTCTTTTGTTCACCGACCGAATATTCCCTTAAGAATGCTAGCTTTCGGCTTCACCCGGTCTGAGGTACACATCTGGCTGACCCGGCAGTAACAATCGCAGAGGTGCTCCCCTTATGCCCTAGCCGAATTAACGGGAATGTAGGGCATAAACACAAGAGCCAGGCAACCCAGCTTGGCCAAGTCATATCGATGCATATAATGGCGAAAAAGGTGCATGTGAAAAGTAACACATGTGTGGGGCCCAGAGCCCGGAGCGTAGCTATATTAAGCTTCTGTATAAGAAGCCCCCAGGCATCATGAGCGCGGCTAGCGCATCAAGGTTGTGTAGTCAAGACACATTTTAGCCTTTTAAGGCCTCGAAGAAAAAAGGGAAGAAAGAAAGAAAAGACAGATAACGAATATATAAAAAATTGACGGAGGTAAGGAGACGAACATAGAGTCCGGCACTAGGCGTAGAACCTTCGGAGTCTGGCTGCGTTCCATGGATTTGGCTCGAGTCGATTGTCCGATGCATCCGGCAGACGGTACGCTCCACCGGTCAGAACTTGGTCAATAATGAAGGGACCTTCCCATTTGGGCTTGAGCTTGTTCTTTTTCTTCTCCGGTAGGCGTAGAACGAGTTCGCCAACATTATAAGTTTTGGCCCGTATTTCTCTGCTTTGATACCTTCGAGCCTGTTGCTGATAGAATGCGGAACGGGCTTTTGCCACGTCACGCTCCTCCTCCAAGGCCTCCAAACTGTCCTGCCGATCAAGCTCGGCTTCTTTCTCTTCATACATGCGCACTCTAGGTGAGTCATGAATTATGTCGCAGGGTAGTACCGCCTCTGCGCCGTACACCATAAAAAACGGTGTGTATCTGGTAGTGCGATTCGACGTGGTCCGCAGCCCCCATAGTATAGAGTCGAGCTCCTCTACCCAGTGCGTATCGGATTCCTTCAAGGATCGCACTAATATGGGTTTAATGCCGCTCATGATAAGACCATTTGCTCGCTCGAGTTGACCGTTAGTTTGCGGGTGATAGACAGAAGCATAATCGAGCTTGATGCCCATGTTGCTGCACCAAAGTTTTACCTCGTCGGCTGTAAAGTTCGAGCCGTTATCGGTGATGATGCTGTGGGGAACGCCATAACAGTGTTCAACCCCGGATATGAAGTCTATCACTGGTCCGGATTCGGCCGTTTTAACTGGTTTGGCTTCTATCCATTTGGTGAATTTGTCCACCATGACCAATAAGTATTTTTTCTTATGGCTGCCCCCTTTAAGGGGTCCGACCATATCGAGCCCCCAGACCGCAAAGGGCCAAGTGATGGGGATTGTTTGGAGAGCGGTAGGTGGCATATGGCTTTGGTTTGCGAAAAGCTGGCAACCGACGCAACGTTGAACGAGGTCCTGTGCGTCTGCCCGGGCTGTCGGCCAATAAAAACCTATACGGAAGGCCTTGCTTACAAGGGCCCGAGCTGTGGCGTGGTGGCCGCCAAGTCCAGCATGAATTTCTGCCAAAAGTTGCCGTCCTTCCTCTCCGGAGATGCACCTTTGAAGGACTCCGATAGCACTTTTCTTATAAAGCTCTCCCTCGTGGACCTTGTAGGCTTTAGACCGTCGCACAATGCAACGTGCCTCGTTTGAGTCCTCAGGTAGTTCCTGCCTAGTTAGGTAAGCCAAGAAGGGTTCTGTCCACGGGGCGATGACGGCCATAATCACGTGGGCCGAAGGTGTTATTTTGGTGGCAGAGCCTCCGATTACGTCAGAGTGTTTGGTGTCTGGTGTTGTGGCCGGGTCCGGACTATTGTTACCGGTCTGTCCTTCCCATACCACGGTTGGATTAAACAGCCTTTCCAAGAAGATATTAGGTGGGACAGGGTCGCGCTTAGCGCCGATGTGGGTGAGGATATCCGCCGCCTAATTGTTTTCCTGGACCACATGGTGGAATTCGAGCCCCTCGAACCGAGCTGACATTTTGAGGACGGCATTGCGATAAGCCGCCATTTTTGGATCCTTGGCATCGAAGTCTCCATTTATTTGAGATATTGCGAGGTTCGAGTCCTCACGCACCTCCAGGCGTTGAATGCCCATGGAGACTGCTATCCGGAGACCATGTAACATGGCCTCATATTCTGCTGCGTTGTTGGAGTCTGTGTATAGTATTTGGAGTACGTATTGGACTGTATCTCCGGTGGGGGATGTCAGGACGACGCCAGCCCCCACACCAGCCAGCATTTTAGAGCCGTCAAAGTGCATGATCCAATTGGAGTACGCGCAGTACTCTTTAGGGAGTTCGGCTTCTGTCCATCGGCGACGAAATCAGCCAGTACTTGTGACTTAATGGCTCGCCGTGGTTTGTATATTATGTCGAACGGGAGGAGCTCAATAGCCCATTTAGCAATCTAGCCCGTGGCCTCGCGGTTGTTTATTATGTCGTTGGGTGGTACTTCAGAGGCCACCGTAATTGAACACTCTTGAAAGTAGTGTCGTAGTTTCCGGGATGCCATGAAGACCGCGTATGCTATCTTTTGATAATGTGGGTACCGTGATTTGCATGGAGTGAGGACAATGGATACATAGTATACCGGCTTTTTAAGCGGGAACTTATGTCCGTCCGTCTCTCGTTCGACGATGAGCACTGCGCTTACAACTTGGTGTGTTGCTGCTATATATAACAACATTGGTTCGCCGACATTTGGCGCGGCCAAGATTGGGTTTGTGGCCAAAACGGCTTTTATTTCTTCTAATCCGGCCGTGGCCGCATCCGTCCACTCGAAGTGTTCGGTGCATCGAAGAAGGCGATGAAGAGGCAGTGCCTTTTCTCCTAATCAGGAGATGAAGCGGCTTAAGGCAGCCACACATCCAGTTAGTTTCTGGATTTGCTTGAGGTCTGTTGGGATGGCCAACTATGACAGAGCTCGGATTTTAGCCGGATTTGCTTCGATTCCTCTGTTGGAGATGATGAAGCCTAAGAGCTTTCCGGCGGGCACGCCGAAGACGCATTTTTCCGGATTGAGCTTAATGTCGTATGTTCGGAGATTGTCGAACGTGAGCCTCAAGTCGTCTATTAAGGACTCGATGTGTCTGGTTTTAATGACCACATCGTCTACGTACGCCTCCATTGTTTTGCCGATCTGTGTCTCCAAGCATGTCTGAATCATGCGTTGATAGGTTGCACCGGCATTTTTGAGCCCGAAAGGCATGGTGTTAAAACAGAAGGGGTCGTATGGAGTGATAAATGCCGTTGCGGCTTGATCGGACTCCGCCATCTTAATTTGATGGTATCCGGAGTATGCGTCGAGGAAACACAATGAGTCGTGTCCTGCGGTAGCGTCGATAATTTGATCGATGCGAGGGAGGGGGAAGGGATCCTTGGGGCAAGCCTTGTTAAGGTCCTTGAAGTCGACACATAGGCGCCAGGATTTGTCCTTCTTTGGTACCATCACCAGGTTTGCTAGCCAGTCCGGATGTTTTATTTCTCGAATGAATCCGGCCTCCAGTAACTTGGCTAGCTCCTCTCCCATGGCTTGTCGCCTAGGCTCAGAGAAGCACCGAAGAGTTTGCTTGACGGGCTTGAATCCCTTTAGAATGTTAAGGCTATGCTCGGCCAACCTGCGTGGGATTCCTGGCATGTCTGAAGGATGCCAGGCGAAGATGTCCCAATTCACGCGCAAGAACTCGCGTAGCACGGCGTCTACTGTGGGGGTTTAACTATACCCTGATGGATGCTGTTTTTGTAGGGTCCGTTGGGATGGACTTGGAATTTGACTAGTTCATCCGTTGGTTTAAAAGAGGTGGACTTGGATCTTTTGTCGAGTATCACGTCGTCCCTGTCCACTGTGGAGCGCAGCACAGTTAATTCTTCGGCCGCGAGGGCTTCGGATAACGCCTCGAGGGCCAGTGCGGCTGTTTTATTTTTGGCGCGGAGTGCTATGTCCGGATCACTAGCTAGAGTGATGATTCCATTGGGCCCGGGCATTTTGAGCTTCATGTACCCGTAATGGGGTATTGCTTGGAAGATCGTGAATGCCTCCCGCCCTAGAAGGGCGTGGTATCCGCTATTGAACGGGGCCACTTGGAATGTGATTTCTTCGGACCTATAATTCTCTGGCGTGCCGAATACCACGTCTAGTGTGATTTTCCCAGCACATCGTGCCTCCCGACTAGGGATGATTCCTCTGAAGGTCGTCCTGCTTTGCTCAATGCGGCTTTTGTCTATTTCCATTTTTCGAAGTGTCTCCTCATAGATGAGGTTTAATCCGCTGTCGTCGTCCATGAGCACTTTAGTAAGCCGGAAGCCGTCCACAATTGGACTAAGGACCAAGGCGGCCGGTGCTCGGGCTGTTCGGAGTTTAGGTTCGTCACTGTCATTGAAGGTGATAGCCGTATCGCTCCATGGATTTATTGCTGCCACGTGGCAGACTTCGGCAAGGCTGCGGAGTGCTCGCTTACGCCTATTATTTGAGGCGAAGGTCTCGAAGACTGTCAATACTGTATTGTTGTTTTCCACGGGATGGTGCTCTGCGGTATTGTTGATGAGGAGATCCTCACCGCTCTTGGCCACCTGCCGGAGTACCCAACATGCTCTAAGGCTGTGTGTTGGCATGGTATCTGCTGTACTGTGAATTTTGCATGGCCCATTAAGCCATCCCTCCAATACGGTTCCACGCCCTGTAGTGGGCTTTTGTTTCTTTGTAATTGGATCGGGTGACTTACGAGAGTACACCCTTTTGGTTCGGACGGGGGGTTTTGTGAGAGTCGGAGGATCCCAAAATTTTGTTTGGGTTTTCCAGGCGCTTTCCATCGCACAGTACTTCCGTACAATGAAGTCAGCGAAGTGTGCTATGTCACGGTGACTTATGGCGTTGAGGATTCCCCTGTCCGTGCAATTTTTGCAAAACAATGAAATTGCGTCTTCCTCGCGACAGTCCTTAACCTTGCTCATTACTAGGAGGAATCTGGCCCAATAGTGGTGTACCGTCTCTTGGGGCTCTTGTCTAATGTGGGAAAGATCACTTATATCTGGGTGGGTGGGTTGATTTAGGTCCGAACCCTGACCCGATCTTAGACCCAGGGGCGGAGGAGTTTCCGAGCTTGGCAGTTCGGGCTCCGGGATGTTGCACAATAGGTCTGGCCCGCTGCCTGATTCTAGGTTCAAGGCTTGGGCCATGTCCTCCCCTAGACGGGTATCCGGCTCGGAGAGCTCGGGAATCCGGACATAGTTTGTCCTCAAGATAGAGGAACAATCGATGTGTTGCTCCTCCACCACCTCTATCTGATAGGTGACCGGCGGAGAGTTAATCTCCCTTTGGTGGGGTTTAAGCCCGATCTGATTATAGTCCGTAGCGACTCCCAAGGCGGCGATGCGATCCAAGAGCTCATTCAAGGAAGAGAGCTCCATTGGATCCAACTGCTCGGCGAATTCCGAGCCGACGTGGAGGCTGTTTTCGATGACCCGAGAAGTCATCGTCGGCGCAACGGCCGAACGGGCGGTCATGACGAAACCGCCTAGTCGGAGAGTTTGGCCTACAACCAGGGCTCCCCCAGAGGTGATGTTGTCCTTGACAACAAGACGAGCCATCCAGCCTTATGATGACGGCACAGTGGAACTCTCAATGAAAGCACCAATGTCGGTGTCAAAACTGGCGGATCTCGGGTAGGGGGTCCCGAACTGTGCGTCTAAGGTAGATGGTAACAGGAGGCGGGGGACACGATGTTTACCCAGGTTCGGGCCCTCTCGATGGAGGTAATACCCTACTTCCTGCTTGATTGATCTTTATGATATGAGTATTACAAGAGTTGATCTACCACGAGATCATAGAGGCTAAACCCTAGAAGCTAGCCTATGGTATGATTGTTGTTGTCCTACGGACTAAACCCTCCGGTTTATATAGACACCGGAGGGGGTTAGGGTTACACAGAGTCGGTTACAAGGGAGAAGATCTACATATCCGTATTGCCAAGCTTGCCTTCCACGCCAAGGAGAGTCCCATCCGGACACGGGACGAAGTCTTCAATCTTGTATCTTCATAGTCCAACAGGTCCGGCCAAAGGATATAGTCCGACTGTCCGAGGACCCCCTCAATTATAAGCAGTATAATAAAGGCGGCATCCCTAAAAATTCAGGGCCTCTGTCGTTTCACTTCCTTGAAGCCGAGTCTTTATCATTATATTCGTTTACGAGGCTCAACGCCTAAGCTTCAGGGACCAAAGAGAGTCGGATGCGCAACACGGCTCAAACATAGGTCCTTGACGAGTACGGATTGTCAGTGTGTCACTTGGGGGCTTCCTGTTCAAACATAGGCGTATTCGACCAAAGAGAACATAGCGTTACTACCCTCTTGACCAGATTTGTCCAAACATAGGCGTATTCGACCAAAGAGGACATAACCTTTCCAGGTCATCCTACCTGTAGCCAGCTGCTTCAACTCCATCGGGTAATCCCGATTGACCCGTCGAACTCTTAACAATCAATCTTACGGCCTATTCGACCAAGACCTGAGCTTGTTAAGGTTCAAGCGGCGGCTTGTCATGCGAGAGCACGGTTTACAGGTAGTCAGGATAGATCTAGGCTTCATAATCCGCCTTCCTTGAAACTTGGATAAATCGGCCCGTGATGTATGTTGTTACTCTGGCCCCGCATACTCCTGATAAGTATCTTTTGGGTCTCTATAACCCGCCAGGATGGCAGACTCTAAGTTGCCAGAAGATCATATTCTTATGTTTACAATTACGGCTCTACCGCATCTAATTGCATAAGGTTGCTCAACCGGCAGTCTAAGCATAAAGCCATAGGTATGATAATTTTATGTTGAACATTACAGACAGACTAGCCCTGGTTATGGACTATTTGTCCCTAGTGGCTTCCATTGGATATCATGACCCGCCCATCGGTAAGCCACCAGGGCGCTTATATTTTCTTTGTGTGCAGGATAATAACCATTCAGATCTGCATAAATTAAAGGCTATCATACCCATAATGATTTTGTAACCGGCGGATCAGCAGTATTAAGCAAAAAGCAGAAACGTGCATGATGGCATGGCAGATTCTAGTTTTTACTACCCTATTACATGGCTCCATGAGCCGAATGAGATCAAGTGTTTTTCAAAAAGATCAAGTATATAAACCGCCCGGTGGTTCAATCTTCCTGGCCTTGCTGACTGGAGGCTTCTGCGTCATCCCTTGCCGGTTCTTCGTCCTCTTCTGCCGGCTGAAAATTTGGTGATGACCAATAGATGCCAGATAAAACTTGAAATTCAGCTTCGTCATCTATAAGATCGGACGGTTCAACTTCAGGGGTAAAAGTATGCTTACGGATTGGAAGGACCAGATCCATCACTCTGTAAGCTGGTGTAGGCATCTTCTGATTTTGCTTGTCATAAGCCGGATGGTATTTTGAAATGTCTGAATCATTGGCAATCTGGGTGGCCATTGGACGAATTTCCTTCACACAGGCTGCAAAGTCATTTTGGTCAAAAGGAGTACCATCCTCTTTTAAGCTTGGGTATCCAGTGGCTTCATCATCACTTTCATCAATATTATCAGTTTCAATAATTTCATTCTCTCTAGCCCTAGCAAGTTGTTCATTAAGAAATTAACCTAATGGCACAGTACTATCAAGCATAGAAGTAGTTTCATCATAAGTATCATGCAAAGTAGAGGTGGCATCATCAATAACATGCGACATATCAGAATTAATAGCAGAAGCAGGTTTAGGTGTCGCAAGCTTACTCAAAACAGAAGGTGAATCAAGTGCAGAGCTAGATGGCAGTTCCTTACCTCCCCTCGTAGTTGAGGGTTAAATTTTGGTTTTCTCGTCTCCCAAGTTCATCATAGTGACCAGCAGATATAAATCCCAAGTGACTCAAAGAATAGAGCTATGCCCCCCGGCAACGGCGCCAGAAAATAGTCTTGATAACCCACAAGTATTGGGGATCGCAACAGTTTTCGAGCATAGAGTATTCCACCCAAATTTATTGATTCGACACAAGGGGAGCCAAAGACTATTCTCAAGTATTAGCAGTTGAGTTGTCAATTGAACCACACCTGGATAACTTAATATTTGCAGCAAAGTATTTAGTAGCAAATTGATAAGATAATAGTGGTAGCAGTAGCAAAAGTAACAGTAGCAGTTTTGGTTTTGTAGTGATTTTAACAGTGGCAATGGAAAAGTAAATAAGCAAAGAGCAATATGTGAAAAGCTTGTAGGCATTGGATCGGTGATGGAGAATTATGCCGGATGCGATTCCTCATGTAATAGTTATAACATAGGGTGACACAGAACTAGCTCCAATTCATCAATGTAATGTAGGCATGTATTCCGAATATAGTCATACGTGCTTATGGAAAAGAACTTGCATGCCATCTTTTGTCCTACCCTCCCGTGGCAGCGGGGTCCTATTGGAAACTAAGGGATAATAAGGCCTCCTTTTAATAGAGTACCGGACCAAAGCATTAACACTTAGTGAATACATGAACTCCTCAAACTACGGTCATCTCCGGTAGTGGTCCCGATTATTGTCACCTCGGGGTTAACGGATCATAACACATAATAGGTGACTATAGACTTGCAAGATAGGATCAAGAACTCACATATATTCATGAAAACATAATAGGTTCAGATCTGAAATCATGGCACTCGGGCCCTAGTGACAAGCATTAAACATAGCAAAGTCATAGCAACATCAATCTCAGAACATAGTGGATACTAGGGATCAAACCCTAACAAAACTAACTCGATTACATGGTAAATCTCATCCAACCCATCACCGTCCAGCAAGCCTACAATGGAATTACTCATGCATGGTGGTGAGCATCATGCAATTGGTGATGGAGGATGGTTGATGATGACGACGGTGACGGATCCCCCTCTCCGGAGCCCCAAACGAACTCCAGATGAGCCCTCCCGAGAGAGATTAGGGCTTGGCGGCGGCTCTGTATCGTAAAACGCGATGAATCCTTCTCTATGATTTTTTCTCCCCGAACGTGAATATATAGAGTTGGAGTTGAGGTCGGTGGAGCACCAGGGGGCCC
>NC_057805.1:238967012-238997246 GCF_018294505.1 Triticum aestivum
GGGGGGGGGGGTAGGCACGCCCCCACCCTCGTGGACAGGGTGTGGACCCCCTGGCCTTGATTCTTTCGCCAGTATTTTTTATTAATTCCAAAAATATTCTCCATAAAGTTTCAGGTCATTCCGAGAACTTTTATTTCTGCGCAAAAATAACACCATGGCAATTCTGCTGAAAACAGCGTCAGTCCGGGTTAGTTCCATTCAAATCATGCAAGTTAGAGTCCAAAACAAGGGCAAAAGTGTTTGGAAAAGTAGATACGACAGAGATGTATCAACTCCCCCAAGCTTAAACCTTTGCTTGTCCTCAAGCAATTCAGTTGACAATTTGAAAGTGATAAAGAAAAACTTTTACAAACTCTGTTTGCTCTTGTTGTAAATATGTAAAGCCAGCATTCAAGTTTTCAGCAAAGATTATGACTAACCATATTCACAATAACATTTAGATCTCACATTTACTCATATCAATGGCATAATCAACTAGCGAGCAATAATAGTAAATCTCGGATGACAACACTTTTTCAAAACAATCATAATATGATATAACAAGATGGTATCTCGCTATCCCTTTCCGAGACCGCAAAACATAAATGCAGAGCACCTTTGAAGATCAAGGACTGACTTAACATTGTAATTCATGGTAAAAGAGATCCAGTCATAGTCATACTCGATGTAAATTAATAGTAATGGATGCAAATGACAACGGTGCTCTCCAACTGGTGCTTTTTAATAAGAGGATGATGACTCAACATAAAAGTAAATAGATAGGCCCTTCGTATAGGGAAGTAGGGATTTGTAGAGGTGCCAGAGCTCAATTTTGAAATAGAGATGAATAATATTTTGAGCGGTATACTTTCATTGTCAACATAACAACCGAGAGATCTCGATATCTTCCATGCTACACACATTATAGGCGGTTCCCAAACAGAGTGGTAAAGTTTATACTCCCCCTCCACAAACAAGCATCAATCCATGGCTTGCTCGAAACAACGAGTGCTTCCAACTAACAAGAGTCCCGGGGGAGTTTTGTTTGCAATTATTTCGATTTGATATGCTTAGAGCATGGGACTGGGCATCCCAGTGACCAGCCATTTTCTCGTGAGTGAGGAGCGGAGTCCACTCCTCTTGAGAATAACCCGCCTAGCATGGAAGATACAGACTGCCGTAGTTGATACATGAGCTATTCGAGCATACAAAACAAAATTTCATTTGAAGGTTTGGAGTTTGGCACATACAAATTTACTTGGAACGACAGGTAGATACCGCATATAGGAAGGTATGGTGGACTCACATGGAATAACTTTGGGGTTTATGGAAGTGGATGCACAAGCAGTATTCCTGCTTAGTACAAGTGAAGGCTAGAAAAAGACTGGGAAGCGACCAACTAGAGAGCGACAACAGTCATGAACATGCATTAAAATTAATAAACATTGAGTGCAAGCATGAGTAGGATATAATCCACCATGAACATAAATATCATGGAGGCTATGTTGATTTGTTTCAACTACATGTGTGAACATGTGCCAAGTCAAGTCACTCAAATCGTTGAAAGGAGGATACCACCCTATCGTACCACATCACAACTATTTTAATAGCATGTTGACACGCAAGGTAAACCATTATAAATTCCTAGCTAATTAAGCATGGCATAAGCAACTATAATATCTAATTGTCATTGCAAACATGTTTATTCATAATAGGCTGAATCAGGAACGACGAACTAATCATATTTACAAAAACAAGAGAGGTCGAGTTCATACCAGCTTTTCTTATCTCAATCAGTCGATCATATATCGTTATTATTGCCTTTCACTTGCATGACCGAACGATGTGAATAGTAATAATAGTGCACGTGCATTGGACTAAGCTGGATTCTGCAAGCATCTGACACATAGGAGAAGACAAGATAATATGGGCTCTTTGTTGAATCAACAATAATGCTTATAAGAGCCACTTCAACATTTTCATTATGATCTTCTCCTCTCGGCCCCAAAGAACAAGAAAAGAAATAAAACTATTTACACGGGAAAGCTCCCAACAAGCAAAAGAAGAACAAGAAATCTTTTTGGGTTTTCTTTTAATTATTACTACTACAGGCATGGAAAGTAAACTAACTAAAAAACTACAACTATTTTTTTTGGTTTTTCTTAAGGTTTATCAAACACACAAGAAGAAAGCGAGAAAAAGAAAATAAACTAGCATGGATATTACAGTGACAAAGTATGAGCACCGACAACTAAAATGAGTGTGTAAACATGAATGTAATGTCGGTGAGAAATACATACTCCCCCAAGCTTAGGCTTTGGGCCTAAGTTGGTCTATGCCCATGGATCAAAGTTGTAGTTGGGGTCATACTGAGAAGCAGCAGCTATTGCCTCATGAGCTGCCGCTTGGAGGCGAGCTGTCTTCGTCCTCCTCTTATACTCGTTCGCCTCCTCCCTGGTTATAATAAATCTCCCTTTTGTCTAAAAGTCAAAGAAAGTAGGAGCAGGGAGAGCAACATGGAAAATGCGGCGCATGTCAAACATTAGTCGGTACTGGAGAGGTTGTTCATTCCTCTCAATAAACTGATGGCGAACCATAGCCTCATATCCTAGGTAAGTGGGAGGCAATTCCATATCATTTTCATGTATGGGTATCCCAAGAAAATTAGCCACACGGGTTGCATCAATTCCACCAAACAAGTCTCCACTTAAACCATTATTATGCAACCTCCGTGCAACAATGGCCCCCAATTATATTGTTTATCTCCTAAAACAGCACTCTTGAGAACGCTAAGATCAGGGACACACATGTGACATGCTTGATCCTTACCATTTATGCACCTACCTATGAAGAGAGCAAAATAATGTATAGCAGGAAAATGAATGCTCCCTATGGTAGCTTGTGTTATATCTCTAGATTCCCCCACTGTAATACTAGCAAGAAAATCTCTAAACTCAGCTTTGCGAGGCTCACTAGCACTACCCCATTGTGGAAGTTTGCAAGCAGTATTAAAATCCTCTAAGTCCATAGTATAAGATTGGCCATAGATATCAAATAGGACAGTGTGAGAATTACGAGAAGATGAAAATTTGAACCTTCTCACAAAGGAATCAATTAGGTGATAGTACTGAGGGCACTTATCTAGCATGAAGCCCTCGAGTTCAGCATTACGCACATATGCGTCAAATTCTTTCTTAATTCCTGCTCGGACCATGAAATCTTCTGACGGCCATTCACAAGGCCGTACTTGAGCTTCTCTTGGTGGTTCATGGTCCAGCTCACACATTGCGGGCCTGGGTCCTTGCTTCCTTGAAGAACCACCTTGGTACATTTTCCTAAACATATTTCTCCCTCTGAAAAATTTCTGAAAATTTTAGTAACTTAAAATAAAAGTGAACCAAACTTGACAAAATTGATAGCAACTACTCCCACAAGTGCCTAGAGACTATATCATGCATTAGAACTACTTGGGACCATATAAATTCGACATGCAAGCTCAAGAACCGGGTCACCTAGACAGCAAAAATTTGCAATGAATAAAGCACTAGAACAAGAACTAATTGGACCATTTGAGGAGTCACATACCGAAGAACAATCCCCCAAAGCAGTTTTGTGAGTGGAGCTTTGAGTAAGGAGATCGAAAATGGTAGCAAAATGAGCTAGAACTCATGCTTGAGATGGTTGGTGATTTTTTTGGGAGGAAGAAGGAGTGTGTGGTGGCTGGAATAAGTGGAGGGGAGCCACCATGGGCCCATGAGGCAGGGGCGCGCCCTGGACCCTCGTGGCCAGGTGCTTGCTCCCCCTGATGTGTTCTCAGTGCCAGGTTTTCTCAAATATTCCAGAAAAAATCACATTTCAATTTCAGGGCATTTGAAGAACCTTTATTTTCGGGCTATTTTTTATTGCATGGATAATTCAAAAAACAGACAGAAAATACTATTTTTGCTTTATTTAATCTAAATAACAGAAAGTAAAAGAAGGGTATAGAAGGTTATGCTTTCTAACTTCATCCATCTCATGCTCATCAAAAGGAATCCACTAACAAGGTTGATCAAGTCTTGTTAACAAACTCATTCCGAATAACATGGAACCGGAGAAATTTTGAATAACACTATGTTACCTCAACGGGGATATACACATCCCCAACAATAAGAATATCATATTTCTTCTTGACAGTAGGTAGAGGAAATTCAAAACCTCCAATAGTAATCAATGGAATTTTTCCAATATAATTGATACTGTGGACTTGAGGTTGTTTCCTCGGAAAGTGTACCGTATGCTCATTACCATTAACATGAAAAGTGACATTGCCTTTGTTGCAATCAATAACAGCCCCTGCAGTATTCAAAAAGGGTCTACCAAGGATAATCAACATACTATCGTCCTTGGGAATATCAAGAATAACAAAGTCCGTTAAAATAGTAACGTTTGCAACCACAAGAGGCACATCCTCACAAATGCCGACAGGTATATCAGTTGATTTATCGGCCATTTGCAAAGATATTTCAGTAGGTGTCAACTTATTCAAATCAAGTCCACGATATAAAGAGAGAGGCATAACACTAACACCGGCTCCAAGACCACATAAAGCAGTTCTAACATAGTTTCTTTAATGGAGCATGGTATAGTTGGTACTCCTGGATCTCCTAGTTTCTTAGGTATTCCACCCTTAAAAGTATAATTAGCAAGCATGGTGGAGATTTCAGCTTCCGGTATCTTTCTTTCATTTGTAACAATATCCTTCATATACTTAGCATAAGGATTCATTTTAAGCATATCAGTCAAACACATACGCAAAAAGATATGTCTAATCATTTCAGCAAAGCGCTCAAAATCCTCATCATTCGTTTTCTTGGATGGTTTAGGAGGAAAAGGCAAGGGTTTCTGAACCCATGGCTCTCTTTCTTTACCGTGCTTCCTAGCAACGAATTCTCACTTATCATAACGTTGATTCTTTGATTGTGGGTTATCAAGATCAACAGCAGGTTCAATCTCTACATCATTATCATTGCTAGGTTGAGCATCAACATGAACATCATCATTAACATTATCACTAGGTTCATGTTCATCACCTGATTGTATTTCAGCATCGGAAATAGAAATGTCATTGGGATTCTCAGGTGTGTCTACAACAGGTTCACTAGAAGCATGCAAAGTCCTATCATTTTTCTTTTTCTTCCTTTTAGAAGGACTAGGTGCATCAACATTAGTTCTCTGAGAATCTTGCTCAATTCTCTTAGGGTGGCCCTTAGGATACAAAGGTTCCTGAGTCATTCTACCCCCTCTAGTCACAACTCTAATAGCATTATCATTCTTCTTATTATTAAATTCATTTAGCAAATCATTCTGAGCTTTAAGATGTTGTTCTACTTGAGTGGTAACCATAAAAGCATGTTTACTAATGAGTTTAAGTTCACCTTTAACGCTAGACATATAATCACTCAAGTGTTCAATCATATAAGCATTGCGTTTCAATTGTCTACCAAAATAAGCATTGAAGTTTTCTTGTTTAACAATAAAATTATGAAACTCATCTAAGCATTGGCTAGCAGACTTATAACGAGGAATATCACCTTCATCAAATCTATAGAGAGAATTTACCTTTACTACCTGTGTCGGGTTATCAAGACCATGTATTTCTTCAACAGGTGGCAAATTAAGACCGTGTATTTCTTCAATAGGAGGTAAATTCTTAACATCTTCAGTTTTAATACCTTTTTCTTTCATAGATTTCTTTGCCTCTTGCATATCTTCAGGACTGAGAAATAGAATACCCCTTTTCTTTAGAGTTGGCTTAGGAGTTGGTTCAGGAAGTATCCAATTATTTTCATTAGTCAACATATTATTCAATAGCAATTCAGCTTGATCAACTATTCTTTCCCTGAAAACACAACCAGCACAACTATCCAGGTGGTCTCTGGAGGCATCTGTTAGTCCATTATAAAAGATATCAAGTATTCATTTTTCTTGAGAGGATGATCAGGCAAAGCTTTAAGTAATTGGAGAAGCCTCCCCCAAGCTTGTGGGAGACTCTCTTCTTCAATTTGCACAAAATTATATATTTCCCTTAAAGCAGCTTGTTTCATATGAGCGGGGAAATATTTAGCAGAGAAGTAATAAATCATATCCTGGGGACTACGCACACAACCAGGATCAAGAGAATTAAACCATGTTTTAGCATCACCCTTTAATGAGAACGGAAATAATTTAAGGATATAGTAGTAGCGAGTTTTCTCATCATTAGTGAATAGGGTGGCTATATCATTTAATTTAGTAAGATGTGCCACAACAGTTTCAGATTCATAGCCCTAAAAAGGATCAGATTCAACCAAAGTAATTATCTCAGGATCAATAGAGAAATCATAATCTTTATTAGTAACAAAGATAGGTGAAGTAGCAAAAGCAGGGTCATATTTCATTCTAGCATTCAGAGATTTTTCTTTCAGCTTAGCTAATAATTTCATAAGATCACTCCTATCATTGCAAGCAAGAAAGTCTCTAGCAGTTTCTTCATCCATAACATAACCCTCAGGCACAACAGAAAATTCATATCTACGGGGAGAATCTTCATCATCACTTTCATCAATATTATCAGTTTCAATAATTTCATTCTCTTTAGCCCTAGCAAGTTGTTCAGTAAGAAATTCACCTAATGGCACAGTACTATCAAGCATAGAAGTAGTTTCATCATAAGTATCATGCAAAGCAGAGGTGGCATCATCAATAACATGCGACATATCAGAATTAATAGCAGAAGCAGGTTTAGGTGTCGCAAGCTTACTAAAAACATAAGGTGAATCAAGTGTAGAGCTAGATGGCAGTTCCTTACCTCCCCTCATAGTTGAGGGATAAATTTTGGTTTTATCGTCTTTCAAGTTCCTCATAGTGACCAACAGATATAAATCCCAGGTGACTCAAAGAATAGAGCTATCCTCCCAGGCAACGGCGCCAGAAAATAGTCTTGATAACCCACAAGTATAGGGGATCGCAATAGTTTTTGAGGGTAGAGTATTCAACCCAAATTTATTGATTCGACACAAGGGGAGCCAAAGAATATTCTCAAGTATTAGCAGTTGAGTTGTCAATTCAACCACACCTGGATAACTTAATATCTGTAGCAAAGTATTTAGTAGCCAAGTGATATGATAATCGTGGTAGTAGTAGAAAAAGTAACAGTAGCAGTTTTGGTTTTGTAGTGATTGTAACAGAGGCAATGGAAAAGTAAATAAGCAAAGAGCAATATGTGAAAAGCTCGTAGCATTGGATCGGTGATGGAGAATTATGCCGGATGCGATTCCTCATGTAACAGTTATAACATAGGGTGACACAAAACTAGCTCCAATTCATCAATGTAATGTAGGCATGTATTCTGAATATTGTCATACGTGCTTATGGAAAAGAACTTGCATGACATCTTTTGTCCTACCCTCCCGTGGCAGCGGGGTCCTATTGGAAACTAAGGGATATTAAGGCCTCCTTTTAATAGAGTACCGGACCAAAGCATTAACACTTAGTGAATACATGAACTCCTCAAACTACGGTCATCACCGGTAGTGGTCCCGATTATTGTGACTTCGGGGTTAACGGATCACATAATAGGTGACTATAGACATGCAAGATAGGATCAAGAACTCACATATATTCATGAAAACATAATAGGTTCAGATCTGAAATCATGGCACTCGGGCCCTAGTGACAAGCATTAAGCATAGCAAAGTCATAGCAACATCAATCTCAGAACATAGTGGATACTAGGGATCAAACCCTAACAAAACTAACTCGATTACATGGTAAATCTCATCCAACCCATCACCGTCCAGCAAGCCTATGATGGAATTACTCACGCACGGCGGTGAGCATCATGAAATTGGTGGAGGATGGTTGATGATGACGACGGCGACGGATCCCCTCTCCGGAGCCCCGAACGGACTCCAGATCAGCCCTCCCGAGAGAGATTAGGGCTTGGCGGCGGCTGTGAATCGTAAAACGCGATGAATCCTTATCTTTGATTTTTTTCTCCCCGAATGTGAATATATAGAGTTGGAGTTGAGGTCGGTGGAGCACCAGGGGGCCCACGAGGCAGGGGGCGCGCCTAGGGGGGTAGGCGCGCCCCCACCCTCGTGGACAGGGTGTGGCCCCCCTGGCCTTGATTCTTTCGCCAGTATTTTTTATTAATTCCAAAAATATTCTCCTTGAAGTTTCAGGTCATTCCGAGAACTTTTATTTCTGCACAAACATAACACCATGGCAATTCTGCTGAAAACAGCGTCAGTCCGGGTTAGTTTCATTCAAATCATGCAAGTTAGAGTCCAAAACAAGGGCAAAAGTGTTTGGAAAAGTAGATACGATGGAGACGTATCAAAGAGCTACCTCTGCTTTCTCAGCCCACTGCGTTAAAGCAGTCTTTTCTTCAGCCCAATTCTTTTTCTCCGCCTCAAAACTGGTCTTGAGCTTTTCCGACTCGGCCACGCTAAACTGGAACTTTGACTCAGCTTTCTGGGTCTCAGTTTCCTGAGTTGCCAGCCGGGTCTTTGCGTCATTCAATTGAGACTCCAGTTCAGCAGTAGCAGCCTGGATGAAGTACAGAGTTATCAATATTTATGTCAAGGTTACAAGAATATAAGTCCCGGTTTTTTGCAAGCAACAAACTTGACACTAGGGGGCTAATGTCTATCAGCGAAATTTTCAAGGAAATAGATCTTATAACTAAAGTCCCAAGCACTTTGCAAGCAAAACTACTTGGCACTTGGGGGCTAATGCGTATCACTTGTATCTTCTTCATAATGAGCCAGCTGTGCTGTAAACAGTCCCAACCGTCTCATGGGGGCTATGCAGTTAAGTTCTCTTTTCTTATAAATGATAAATAGAACCGGTTCATTCATGCTGATTAAACCGGCCCTTGGGGACTGCAGATGCAAAGTTAAAACTGCGTAAACATCCGGTTCACATTTAAACCGGACAAGGAAGGGATTCTAGGACATAAGTTTATGGATTCTTCTAAGTCTACAACCTATTCAATATTGTTATAGCCAGTAGACTTGGGGGCTGGCAGGATATACATAAATTACTCAAAGCTAGAAGTTATTCCTCATATTTTTGGTGCATTTGTTTCACCATATCAACTTCAAGATCATGGTTGGAGTGTACTTGCCTGAGGTAACCAGAGAGGATCTCACTGCTGCTCAGTTGCGCATAATGGGAGACGTCAAACTTCAATTTTCTCCTTTCAATAACCTCTTGCTTTGCAGTATGTTTAGCTAAGGCTATGGGATTTCCCGGTTCTACAAAGCCGGTGCCAGTAATCAACACGTCATCATTATGAGTCTCCGACGGCTTAGGGGAGCTTGATGGGGCATGATTTGAAGGATTAATAGTAGTGTCATCAACACAGAGATCCGGAATCTCAGGCGGAGTGTTAGTAACAGTTTCTTCTGGTTGTTTGTTAGAGGCTTCAGTTACAGGGACTTGCTGCTCCGGCTCAGCAACTCCAGGTGCCTCAGTTAGCTTGGTCACGTTTGCCCTTTTGTTAGGCTTTGCTTGTCCCCTGCACGGATTATGACGAATTGGTATAGTTATCAGAATATAAAGAGGTGCAGAGTAAGAAATGATTATCATTACCCAGGGGCAGTCTTGAAAGCCGGCAACTCGCTTTGCAATGAGTCGCCAGAGGAAGAACGGGCAAGTTCCTGATCAATAGTCATCAACAGAGTTAAGTGATAGATAAATAAGACCCGCCAGCAGGTCAAAGAAGTAAGTTAACAAGAACCTCGTTTCGCCGTTTTTGAGGAATAGGAGTGTTTGGTAAGACGGAGGATAACTCTTCACCGCCGCTTGTCTGGGTCTGTCGTCGATTCTCGTGTTTCTGTTGCTTCAAAAGAAAGTGAGGATCTAAATAAGCCAAGGAGTGTGAAAACCTTACTTTCCGGGTTACTTGTCGAAGTTTCTGTCTTGGCAAAGTGTCCAAGCCGGAGGAAATAATAGTTACCTCTTCTTCAGCTGCTTAGCTGGCTCCCGTGTCAGCCTGATAATAGTCAGTGTCAATAAGATGATTGAAAAATGATCCAAGAGAATCAAGGGCTACCTCCGACTCAGAGGTGTCATCCAGTTTAAGCAGATCAGAGGCGCTTGGTTTCTTTTTTCTTTTGGTGTTCTTCTTGACGGCTTTCTTGGCGGCTTTCTTGATAGCCCTGGCCTTCTTGGCGGCTACATGATCATACTCCGTCTTCCAAAAGTCGGATTTAGCCTGTAAAAGTCAGCAAAGGTTGAGTTAATAAAGTATTTGGATAATAAGGTAAAGGTAAGAAAGTTTAGAGACTCATGTCTGGGGCCGAGTTAAGTTTGCAGAACAGGGCCAGACCCACTTTAATGCAATCTTCTGGATCTTCATTCAGAAGGGACTTAACCATTTCGTCTATTGCTGCGTCAGTTAATGGTGTAGAGCTGTGGCGCAGTGGATCCTTTACACCACCAGTGTAAGTGCACATTAAGCCGGTGCGGTGACTTAAGGGAATGATCCGCCAAGAAACCCAACACCTGACTAAGTCAATGCCAGTTAGCCTGTTTCCTAGCAGAGCTTTAACCTTCACAATGGTAGGAGCAATTCTTTTCCGTTCAGCAGCAGTAAGTTTTTCCGGAAGATTGTGCTTTGGGTTTAAGCGGTCGACACGGTAATCCGGCAGTGGATTCTCGTCAGCCGGAGAAGTGTCTTTGCAATAAAACCATGTCTGGTCCTTGGGGTGACTTGGCAAGCAGGCATAAGGGAAGATAGCATCTCTTCTGCGTTGGATCGAGATCCCGCCAAGTTCCAAGCTGGGCCTGTTCATGAACTCAGTCTGGCGGTTCAAATAAAAATACTCTCTAAAGAGATAGACGTTGGGCTCCTCTTGAAGGTATACTTCATAGAAGACTTGAAAGTTGCAGATATTTGACACGGAATTGGGTCCGATGTGTTGAGGATGGAGTTGGAAAAAGTGCAGAACGTCCCGGAAGAATTTAGAGCCGGGTGGTGAGAAGCCCCGGTTCATGTGGTCAGTAACAACGATGACTTCGCCATCCTTCGGTTGTGGTCTTTCTTCGCCCGGGTCAGGAGCACGGTAATGCATCACACTCTTGGCTGGCGATACCCGATTTTGACAAAGTCCTTAAATGTGCCCTCGGTGACGATGGAGGGGATCCAGTTGCATGTATAGACTGTTTTTGGCGGCACGGTGAAAGGAGAAAGCCTAATAGAAAGGAAAATTTTGCCGGTTTAAGTCAGTTGGTGAAAACACAAGCTAGACAGTTACAGCATATACTCAGCATGGCAGCTTAAGTGAGGACTAATGACATATGAGTAAGTATAAGCCGGTGAGGTAAGCCGCCATGACCAGCATAGATGTTCAAGATCTGACAAGAGCAAAATTTTACTAAGTGTTGAGACAAACAAATTTCGCAGATTAAGGCTATAAATTCGGATCTGCAGCTGTTCAGGAAAAGGTAATAAATTCTAAACCTAAGGTGGCGGCAGCAAAAAGACGGAGGTGCCTCAGAGGAAATCTGTCGCGATGAGGGTATGCTCTAGTACCAAAAACAGGTGCTAAAACTGCTACCGCACATGATTTATGTTATTTTCGGATCAAAACTACGCGATCTGGAGTGGAGAAAGGGAAGAACAGTGATGAACATCGATGAACACTGAAACCCTAATGACAGATCTATGGTGAGGAAAGGGAAGACTTACTGATACTGATGGGACAGCGGAGAGGCGCCGCGGTGCTCTGGTCCGTTCAGGGTGATGCAGCGGCCGGAGTTGAGGTCGGAGATGAAGGTTGATGGCGGCGGAGTTCGGGCGCACTGGAGCGTCGCGGGGAGGAAGAAGAAGGCGAGAAGGAAAAGGGGGAGAATGAAAGGGGGACCTGTGGCCCTATTTATAAGGGGAGAAGGATAAGTGGCATGCGCGAGAATCGAGGAGACGGAGAAATGGATGTGCGGTGGCACAGACGCCTTGATTTTCGGAGGGCCAGTAAAGAAAGAGATTTATTTAGATTTGGGTTCTGTGTAGTATTAATCACTGGTGACGTCACGGCGGGTTACCACAATTTCCGGAGATGACGTCATGCCGGGTTACAACGTTTCACAAAATGAAGAAGGATTTTTTCTAAGTGTTGAAGATCGACATGAACAAGTTCAAATCAACTTGGGGCCTAATGTTGGGGATATGATTATCAGATATGACCCGCCCAGGAGGGGCCTGGTCATCCTTATGGCGGTTCATCAGAATAAAAACCAAGAATATATTAAAGATGGCGGTTCGTAGGCAGGCTTGTTAAAAGGCCAAACCTGAAGGCGGCTTGTGGCCCATAAGTGTAAACCACCATGTAACTATGTAAGCATAGACTTGTAATGTAAGGCATGTAAGATAAGTCACCAAGCCAGACACGTTGTATGAGACGGCCGGGACTCTGTAGGCCGCAGGGCGTCAACCCATGTATATAAGGGGACGACCCGGCAACGGCTTAGGGCAAGAAACAACAAGTCGAGAGCCAGGCAAAGCGTATTCGCTCCCTGGTCATCGTAACCCTAGCAATACCACCTCAAACTGGACTAGGCCTTTACCTTCACTTCAAGGGGCCGAACCAGTATAAACTCTTCGCGTCCTTTGTCCCGTTTAATCCCTTTAAGCTAACCTCGTCGCAATGGCTCCGCAACTAAGTCCTTCCATGAGGACATCTGCCGTGACACTTCCACGACACCTTCTATCACAGATCCGAAGGCAAGATATTCGTTGCTAAGAATGGATCCTTTCTAGAGAAGGAGTTTCTCTCGAAAGAAGTGAGTGGGAGGAAAGTAGAACTTGATGAGGTAACTGTACCTACTCCCTTATTGGAAAGTAGTTCATCACAGAAATCAGTTCCAGTGATTCCTACACCAATTAGTGAGGAAGCTAATGATGATGATCATGAAACTTCTGATGAAGTTACTACCGAACCTCGTAGGTCAACCAGAGTAAGATCCGCACCAGAGTGGTACGGTAATCCTGTTCTGGAAGTCATTTTACTTGACCATGACAAACCTATGAGCTATGTGGAAGCGACGATGAGCCCATATTCCGTGAAATGGCTTGAGGCCATGAAATCTGAGATGGGATCCATGTATGAGAACAAAGTGTGAACGTTGGTTGACTTGCCCGATGATCGTCAAGCCATAGAGAATAAATGGATCTTCAAGAAGAAGGCTGACGCTGACGGTAATGTTACTGTCTATAAAGCTCGACTTGTTGTGAAAGGTTTTCGACAAGTTCAAGGAGTTGACTATGATGAGACCTTCTCACCTGTAGCGATGCTTAAGTCCGTCCGAATCATGTTAGCAATTGCCGCATTTTATGATTATGAAATTTGGAAAATGGATGTCAAAACTGCATTCCTTAATGGATACCTTAAAGAAGAGTTGTATATGATGCAACCAGAAGGTTTTGTTGATCCAAAAGGTGCTAACAAAGTGTGCAAGATCCAGTGATCCATTTATGGACTGGTGCAAGCCTCTCAGAGTTGTAATATATGCTTTGATAGTGTGATCAAAGCATATGGTTTTATATAGACTTTTGGAGAAGCCTGTATTTACAAGAAAGTGAGTGGGAGCTCTGTAGCATTTCTGATATTATATGTGGATGACATATTGTTGATCTGAAATGATACTGAATTTTGAATAACATAAAAGGATATTTTAATAAGAATGTTTCAATGAAAGACCTCAGTGAAGCTGCTTATATATTGGGCATCAAGATCTATAGAGATAGATCAAGACGCTTAATTGGACTTTCACAAAGCACATACCTTGATAAAGTTTTGAAGAAGTTCAAAATGGATCAAGCAAAGAAAGGGTTCTTGCCTGTGTTACAAGGTGTGAAATTAAGTCAAACTCAATGTCCGACCACTGTAGAAGATAGAGAGAAAATGAAAGTCATTCCCTATGCGTCAGCCATAGGTTCTATCATGTATGCAATGCTGTGTACCAGACCTGATGTGTGCCTTGCTATTAGTTTAGCAGGGAGGTACCAAAGTAATCCAGGAGTGGATCACTGGACAACGGTCAAGAACATCCTGAAATACCTAAAAAGGACTAAGGATATGTTTCTCATTTATGGAGGTGACAAAGAGCTCATCGTAAATGGTTACGCCGATGCAAGCTTTGACTATGATCCGGATGACTCTAAGTCACAAACTGGATTCATATTTATATTGAATGGTGGAGCTGTGAGTTGGTGCAGTTTTAAGTAGAGTGTCGTGGTGGGATCTACGTGTGAAGCGGAGTACATAGCTACTTCGGAAGCAGCAAATGAAGGAGTCTGGATGAAGGAGTTCATATCCAATCTAGGTGTTATACCTAGTGCATCGGTTCTAATGAAAATCTTTTGTGACAATACTGGTGCAATTGCCTTGGCAAAGGAATCCAGATTTCACAAGAGAACCAAGCACATCAAGAGATGCTTCAATTCCATCTGCGATCAAGTCAAGGAGGGAGACATAGAGATTTGCAAGATACATACGGATCTGAATGTTGCAGACCCGTTGACTAAGCCTCTCTCACGAGCAAAACATGATCAGCACCAAGATTCCATGGGTGTTAGAATCATTACTATGTAATCTAGATTATTGACTCTAGTGCAAGTGGGAGACTGAAGGAAATATGCCCTAGAGGCAATAATAAAGTTGTTATTTATATTTCCTTATATCATGATAAATGTTTATTATTCATGCTAGAATTGTATTAACCGAAAACTTTGTACATGTGTGAATACATAGACAAACAGAGTGTCCCTGGAATGCCTCTACTAGACTAGCTCGTTAATCAAAGATGGTTAAGTTTCCTAGCCATAGACATGTGTTGCCATTTGATGAACGGGATCACATCATTAGAGAATGATGTGATGGACAAGACCCATCCGTTAGCTTAGCACTATGATCGTTTAGTTTATTGCTAGTGCTTTCTTCATGACTTATACATGTTCCTATGACTATGAGATTATGCAACTCCCGAATACCGGAGGAATACTTAGTGTGCTATCAAACGTCACAATGTAACTGGTTGATAATAAAGGTGCTCTACAGGTGTTTCCGATGGTGTTTGTTGAGTTGGCATAGGTCGAGATTAGGATTTGTCACTCCGATTGTCAGAGAGGTATCTCTGGCCCTCTCGGTAATGCAAATCATTGTAAGCCTTGCAAGCAATGTGACTAATGAGTTCGTCGCGGAATGTTGCATTACGGAACGAGTAAAGAGACTTGACGGTAACGAGATTGAACTAGGTATGATGATACCGATGATCGAATCTCGGGCAAGTAACATACCGATGACAAAGGGAACAACGTATGTTGTTGTGCGGTTTGATCGATAAAGATCTTCATAGAATATGTAGGAACCAAAATGAGCATCCAGGTTCCGCTATTGGTTATTGACCGGAGAGGTGTCTCGGTCATGTCTACATAGCTCTCGAACCCATAGGGTCCGCACGCTTAACGTTCGATGACGATTGGTATTATGAGTTTATGTGATTTGATGTACCGAAGGTTGTTCGGAGTCCCGGATGAGATCACGGACATGACGAGGAGTCTCGAAATGGTCAGGATATAAAGATTAATATATTGGACCATGTCGTTCGGCACCGGAAGTGTTTCGGAGAGTTTCGGATAAAACTGGAGTGCCGGAAGGGGTTACCGGAACCCCCGGGAGAACTAATGGGCCACTATGGGCCTTAGTGGGAAGGGAGGAAGGGACAGGAGGGGCTGGCCGTGTGCCCTCCCTTGGTTTCGAATTGGACTAGGGGAAGGGGCGGCGCCCCCCTTTCCTTCCCTTCCCCCTCTTCCTTCCTTCCCCCTGTCTCCCTCTTGGTGGATTCCTACTAGGACTTGGAGTCCTATTAGGATTCCCCTCTTGGGGCGCGCCCTAGGGGCTGGCCGGCCCTCCCCTCCCCCCTCCTTTATATACGGGGGAGGGGGCACCCCATAGACACACAAGTTGATCTCTTAGCCGTGTCGGTGCCCCCCTCCACAGTTTTCCACCTCGGTCATATTGTCGTAGTGCTTAGGCGAAGCCCTGTGTCGGTAACTTCATCGTCACTGTCACCACGCTGTCGTGCTGACGAACTCTCCCTCGGCCTCAGCTGGATCTAGAGTTCGAGGGACGTCACCGAGCTGAACGTGTGTAGATCGCGGAGGTGCCATGCGTTCGGTACTTGATCGATTGGATCGTGAAGACGTTCGACTACATCAACCGCTTTACTAAACGCTTCCGCTTTCGGTCTACGAGGGTACATGGACACACTCTCCCCGCTCGTTGCTATGCTTCTCCTAGATAGATCTTGCGTGATCGTAGGAATATTTTTGAAATACTATGTTCCCCAACAACTTCTAATACTCCCTCCTTTGTTGCTTAAAGGGCTCATCGAAAAAATAGATTTCCATTATACTCAGACTTAAAGGGAATTGAGTCTCATGCCACATTTACGTATTTCACAGAGATAAGAGAAAGGAAATTTTAGTGGTCATGCATGCATATTTTTGTGCTAGTACTATATTAGGGTTGACCGTTCGCTTCCCGCGGACGTGTGCCTGGGCGGTGGAAGAGGAAGGAGAAGGGAAGTAGGCTGTGGAGTATGCCAGTTGCATCATGAGCTCCAAGGAATGTTCGTGCCAAACAATGCACCATGGAGTATGAATTGTCCTTTAGGTTGCGTGTGCATGATATGGCTACAACATGCAGGTTGTAGTTCGACAGCCTACCGCTCTGCCTCACACGGTTTGGTCACGCAAGATTTGCATGCATGCATGTCACACATGTAGTTGTCGAAGTCATGCTCGAAAAAGGATGACGAGGTCCGCTAGTCCGCATTGGTCCTTGCTCCCACAAAACAAACTAATCCCATTCGCTGTAAATGTCATGCGTGCTTTAATTCCGGGCTAGTGGATGGACATGAACGTGTTGTACAATGAACCGCCCCCAGCTCCCTAATAATCTCAAATATAAATTACACTAGTGCGCGCCCACAAAACATCCTTTCCGAAAAGATCAATCCTTGCAGTTACCATCTCCTCTCGTGTAAACCAGCTCCCCAAGGGACAAGGCAGTTCATCGCCATTGCCATCGATTCGCCAGGCGGTGGTGCTTCTCGTCCTCGTCGAGGTTGGGAGACCTTGGACGATGATCATTTGGGAGAAATCATAAGTCGCTCTGACTTCCTCACGTCCACAAGACTCGGGAGTACTTGCACCAAATATTTTAACAGGGTGCGTAAATATGCGTGGGAGAAGGCCATGCTAGTTGGTCTGCCATGCGACCTCGAGGATGAGGATGTTTCCTGGTGGGTCTCTCCAGCTCGGCGTGGCCGTAGTTGCAAGTTGGAGCCCCTTGAGATGCCAACGTTGAGGGGCACTCGGATTTTGTCTGATGAGTAGGTAAGTGATGAGTTTCATCACGTAGTAAATGCATTCTAAAGACTACTTCTGTGTCCATTTCATAATTCCCCCGCTGCCCACAGTTTCACAGGTTAGGCTTGGTGCTAATGGAGATTGGCTTGCATACTTACGGGAGGGTACGAACATCAGTTTGCACAACATCTATAATGGTGACACCGTTCCCGTAGAACCTTTGTCCAACAGTGGGATCGACCATGCAATGGGCCATCGCCTGAATTGCTATGATGCAAACCCGGTGAGATTGAAGAAGATAGCAATACCAGAAGCCCCGATAAGGTCGTGCACCAACCAAAATTACAGTCTCATCGCGGTGTTCAACATCGCGATTACTTTCACGAACCCTGCAAGTGGCGGTCAAAGGTTGACCATGCTGTCTACGGACTATTTGTTGCCGTATGAGTACGAAGACATTGGGCTCCTTTTTAACCGCATCTTCCCGGTGACAAACCAGGGGAGTTGTTTCGTATGGGATACATCCTACGGTTTACTCCCTCTCTTCCAGTTTATTTGTTTTGTTTTTTTGTTTTATAAGTTTCAAATTCAAATTTAGAGCCCTCCATCACATGTTGAGATTACAATGTGCATTAAATCGTTGCATGCATGTAGTAATTTTTTATTGTTCACACATGCATGCATTGCAATTAACGATTTTTACCAATATTATTTTGGAAATTGACTGCAATAATTGATGCCTCCTTTGGTTTGTAGGATTTTCATAGGATCTCTATAGATAGTATTTGCAAAGGAAAATTTCCTTTGAAGCCCTTTGGTTTGTAGGAATGGATTCCTATTCCTATGTAGGATAGGAATCAATCCTTCACATTTTAGAGGAAAAAAACATTAACTAAGACTCAATGGAAAATTTTCCTATCCTATGCAGACATCTCTTTCTCTATAAGAATTGAGATGCATGCCATCTCACTTCCTATGATTTTCCTATTCCTATAACATTCCTACCCTATGAACCAAAGGAGGCCTGAGTAGTTTCTCAAACTACCAGCACTACGCCTGAAACAGTACAAAATCAATACCACCACCACACCCACGTCAGGCCACCCTGGCCCACCCAAACTGCCTCCCTTGCCGGCGCGCGCTTCCCGCCTAGAACGGTCAGCGCCGCCCCAGAGCATCAGTGCTGCATTAGTGCCCGACTAGAGCGGAGGCGCCTCTCACCGGTGGCGGCTTTGAAGCAGCAAAACGGCCGAGAGAGCATCGCTTCTCGGTGCACCCGGCTGCTCCATGTTGAAATGACACCAAGGTCGCTCGTTCATCCATGCGCCGCCCACATTAATGACATGCAGTTGCCGAGGAACCTACTCCGGCGTCACCCGTCCGTCCACCTGCCGCCGCTCATCGCCATTCGCTGGCTATATAAACTTCAGCCCTGGCCATGGCCGTAGTCATTGCCATGCGGCCCCTTTCTCCTCTCGGTACCACTCCTGCCATGGCCTCCTCGTGCTCCAAAGATCTATGAGATGCACTGTCGCCGGAGCAGAAGAAGGGCATTGCTGGCTCCAGCCCGTCCGCGCTCCACCTCCATGATTACGAAGCCGGCCAGTCTGCGCGGGCGCCGCCGGCAGCGAGAAAGAGTAGTGCATGGCAGGTCGCCGCCGCTCGGGTCCCAAGAAGGTTACCGCTTCTACCCTCCTGTCAAATCTAAGCTCGTTGGGAACAACATCTAGGGCCAATTATCCAATTGGCAGCGATCTGGAGGAGGAAATCTTAACTTCCTGGAGCTCCAGAGAAGGCTACGGAGGCGGAGCTAGAGAGCGCCGAGTCAGAATAGGAAAAGGCGAAGGCAAAGCCGAAGCTTTAGTTCTTGGGGCTCATGGCCGGACATGGGGGACGACCGCCGGCGATCATTTAGGATGTGTTTAGAGTAGGTTTTACTCCAGTTTATATGAAAACGGTATTGTATTTCGTCCGATTTAAAAGTATTTCGGAATTTAATGATTTTCATCCAGTTTCTATGAATTGCGCCTTGTTTGCACGATTATGCAGGGCAAAGTAATCCCCCGATCAAAATCAAATCACCGATCGTGGATGTGCATGGGGCATTTGGTCTAACTTGGAACCTTGTAGCTAATGACACCCAGTTGGGATGTACTATCTTAGCAGTCGTTACGCATGGTACCATTGAAGAGCAACAAGGTGCCACGATCTATCACGACCAAACCCTCATTATGTACCCAGCTAATCCATTCTCTCCAATCTAAGAGTAGTACAGTCAGGAGCTATCGTATATCTTATTGCCATGTCATATTATAACATTCAGTACTCCAGGAGCAGGAGTAGTTCTTTGCTTTTTTTGATTGGGATAGTCATCTATGCAACTTTATAATGCCAGTTTCAAAAGTGGCACGATCATATAGAGTAGCATGAAGCTATGTCAAGATTAATTCAAACTTATTATTGAAAGTCACCATGGGATGGCTCTCTTCGAGAAGATCAAGATGGATATGAAGATGGTATAAAATGGAGGTCGGAAGCAAAAGTTATGACAAGTTCAGAGATGCTCATGTTGACACCAGATTAAAGAATGGCTTGAAACCAGTTAAGATGGCCTCAGACGGAAAGAGTTTCAACATGAAAGTTGTGCGTCTCGTCGAAGCGGTCCATATCTATATAAAAATCGTCTTAATTCGAGGTTGTATGCAAAAGTTAGAGCCGAATATGCACAGCTGCATCAGGATGGCTGGATACTCCAGGGATAACCATCCGGGTTTTGGAATTCTCTGAGGATGGCCGGACACTCCGGGGATGTTCGTCCGAGTTTTGGATTTCTCTACCGCAAACTTCGGAAAACAGCCTAAAACCCCATCAAGATGGCCTCTGATAAAAATACGCTCAACATGAAAGTTGTTCGTCTCATTGATACGGCCAGGACTGGTTTTGAGCTTGTTTGCACGCGAGGTCATTTACTGCCTCAAACGTGACCCGCAAGGTGCAACCAGGTTGTAAACCAAATAGTTTTGGAAAGTTCAAATTCTGATTTGGACCCAAACTAGGGTTTTGAACGTAAATTCTAACCTTTCCTTGCACGGGAAGTCCATCTGCCTCTTATATACCTAAGGGGTGACGGCCGATTGAACAACACACAATCGATCAGTTCATCTATCACCTTTTACCTTTACTTTCACTGGTGCGCGTTGGTCCTAAACAAATGGTTTAAAACCCCTTTCCGCGACGGCATTTGGAACCGTCGCCAAGTGAGTGTGGGCGATAGGGGGTCCTTCCCACACGACCCAGAAACCGTCGGGGATAGGGAGCCTTGATGCATATAGTTGTCCCTATATAACCATTTCCGATATCTCGAATATCCCAAACGCTTCATCCTTGCTACTCGTTTGTGCTTACATTGCCATCGCAGTCGGAGTTTTGTGGTTCTGCCTAAAACTAGGCAGATTCTAGGCACGGGTGCTTTCCAGGCAGATTCTAGCCAGATTCCAGGCACGGGAGATTTACGATGCTTGGCACATCACAAACAGTTCATGATTATAAACCGTGTACGATAGGTAGACAATCACACACATTTAGTTTTCCCGCACCGTACGTGATAGTGTCTGACATCACATACTCTTTGCGAACGGCAACTGTGTGCATGCTTGCACATGTTTCCTCTCTGTGAACTGTCTCGGATTATGGTGTATATCACAAACGTTTGTGTTTTACCAACCGTGTGTGCCGTAATGACCTGTACAACGTAATTTTGCCCTAATTTAATTGCTGCTATTTAAAATTGTACATAATTTAAACTTGAAAGTAGGCTATAGCTTTATTCATATCCATCAGGTTCAAACAACCAATGCATTATGGTCCATATCACTACAGGAATCAGCTATTTTGCCGTCTGCCACGGCGGACGGCAAGGCACGAACAGCGGACGACAAAGGCCTTTGCCGTCAGCCACGGACGGCAAAAGGCTCCGGCAAAGTAGGCTACGGTAAACAGCTACTTTGCCGTCTGCTTCCTGGCGGCTGACGGCAAAGGCCCTTTGCCGTCCGCCGCGGACTGCAAAGAGAGCGGACGAAAATAATTGCGCTGTCAGTCCGTTAAGTGGCTAACGGCAGGCCTTTGCCGTCCGCCGCTGACGGCAAACTTTCTAGTGCCTTTGCCGTCCGCCGCTGACGGCAAACGTTCTAGTGTCTTTGCCGTCCGCCGTATGATGTCATCGACATGTCACTACATGGCAGGCCTTTGCCGTCCGTCGCTGACGGCAAAATTATATACTCTTTGCCGTCTGCCACTGTAGGCAAACTGACCAAATGGGTCAGCTCCCAGGAAGCACAGCTGGATGCCACGTGTCTTCTTTGCCGTCCGCGGCAGACGGCAAAGAGCCCGTTGCCGTCGGTGGCAGACAGCAAAGAGCCTGCATCTTGGCTCTTTTTTCTGTTTTTTATTAAATCCAACAGTTTTCACAGCAAATATATATGACATATATAGATATATTTCACAAGGCAATTACAGAGCAAACATATAAGATATCCAACACATAACTTCATCATACATGCATAGTTCCATCCAACCATACCAAGTTCCATGCATAGTTCCATCATACATAGCAAGTTCAACATAGAGGCATCCAACCATATATATTACAATAGTTCCATCCAACGATACATGCATAGTTCAACGATATAAAAGAAACAGAGAAAGGGATAAGGAGCACTCCATCTATGCAAGCTTTCGTCAAGTGAATGAAATCTGCAAAATGAAAAATAAGAAAGTTAGAAATAGGTGACTAGAATAAGAAGACTAGAACAAGAAGAAGACTAAGGTCAAATGGATCGTTTTTGAGGTAGCTAAGGTGAAATGGATCATTTATGAGCTAACTTAGTTGAAATGGGTCGTTTATGAGCTAACTAAGGTCAAATGGATTGTTTTTGAGGTAACTAAGGTGAAATGGATCGTTTTTAGCTAACTTAGGTGAAATGGATCATTTATGAGCTAACTTAGTTGAAATGGGTCGTTTATGAGCTAACTAAGGTCAAATGGATCGTTTTTTAGGTAACTAAGGTGAAATGGATCGTTTTTAGCTAACTTAGGTGAAATGGATCATTTATGAGCTAACTTAGTTGAAATGGATCGTTTTTTAGCTAACTTAGGTGAAATGGATCATTTATGAGCTAATTTAGTTGAAATGGATCTTTTTGAGCTAACTTAGGTGAAATGGATCATTTAAGAGCTAATTTAGGTGAAATGGATTGTTTTTGAGCTAACTTGGTGAAATGGATCGTTTATGAGCTAAATTAGTTGAAATGGATCGTTTATGAGATAACCTAGGTAAGATGGGTCATTTTGGAGGTAACCTAGGTGAAACGGGTCATTTAAAGCTAACGTAGGTAAAATGGATCATTTAGGAGCTAATCTAGGTAAAATGGGTCATTTTTTAGCTAACTTGGATGAACTGGATCATTTATAAGGTAACCAAGGTAAAATGGGTCATTTTAGAGCTAACTTAGGTAAAATGGATCGTTTATGAGCTAACTAAGCTAATTATGCAATTTTTGACATAAGTAAGCTAAGTACAGATCGTTTTAGAGCTAACTTAGGTAAAATGGATGGTTTTGGAGGTCAGTAAGCTTATTAAGTCATTTTGGAGGAGAAGAAGCTAAGTCTAGGTCATTATGGTAAGCATTGGAGGAAATAAAGCTAAGTCTAGGTCTTTATGCATGTGTTAAGCAAAACACTAGATAAACTTACCATGATCCAGGAGGTGTAGGAGCAGGCTGGCTCGTGTCGGTAGCTGGAGAAGGATCGTGCGATGCTTGTCTGGAGTTACGCTGCACCAAAGATCATTTCCAATGTCTTGTTAGCATGATGACACTCAAATGTTAAGACTAGCAAGTAATGTCCATTCAAATTAAACTCACCATGGTCCCAGGAGCAATCACTGGCATCGGCGGAGCGGTCTGACCGGTCTTCTCGCACACAGACTGCACATTTGGTTTTAACGACTCAGTCATACTAGTTAGTAATGAGACAAACACTACATGAATGTTTTGGCTAATCTGCAGAAGAAACTTACCACAAGGAGCTCGTACATGGCCCTTGCCTGCATGTCATTCCGTGCCCTCTCCTCCTCCATCATCTTTGTCGTCCTCTCCTCCAACTCCTGCTGCCTCTCCGCCGCCTCCGCCAGAAGTTTCTCTGTTCTATCTCTCTCACTCTGTATAGCAGCCTGCAACACCACTCACATGACCCTTTGTAATCATTGATGGAAGCGCACACAATGTAATGGAGAAAGATAGCTGAGTACGTATCACTAACCTTGATGGCGAGTTGCACTGGCCGTTCACGAGGCCTTATCTCAGGAGCGGAGCTCGACTGGCGCGCCTTGATCTCCCGGAGAGTGCTAGGACAACGGATAAGCCCATCTCCAATGGCTATGGAGCCATGGGACCTCCCGCCACCAGATATCATCACCAGCTCTGGATCAATGGGACCCTGGCTCGGGTTAAAGTCCTCCCCTTTCCTCGCCTTCCCCTCATCTCTATATCTCACGAGCTTGTTGTGGGAGGAGATGTTGGTGAAGTTGTTTGCATCATCGAGGTCAGACTGAGAGAAAGCCTTGACTTTCTTGAAAGAGGCAGTGTGGGCCATGGCATACATGTCGTACACCTCTGGCACCTTATTGTGGCGTGCCTGAAAGAGAGAAACAATGTAAATTAGTAATTAAAGGGCTCAAGCTAGCATGATGAATGAATTGCATGAATCATGAAGCAAACCACATACCCAGTTCCGCCCGAACTGATATAGGTTGGAGCTGCCTTGATGGTGTGCACACCTTCCATTTGGGCACGTTTGTCCTTGGCCTCGTTGTGGAGGGCTAGCCATTCCTTTTAGCACCACTCATTGACCAACACCTCCCAACAATCCATCCGATCCGCACACCATCTCGGAGGCGCCTAAGTTAGCAAATAGAAACTTGAGCGCTACGGCTAAGAATTACTAAATGAAGGAACTTAAGTAGAAGGCCTTAAGATTTACCTTCATGTACTGCTCCTTACTCAGGAACTTATCGCGGCACGCCGGCTTGGTCTTCTTGATACCACGCAAGGCGTAGTAGTCTCGAACAGCCTGCACCCGAGCCTCATGCCGTATGTTCTGTAGTAGGCGCTTGCAGACGTTCTCGATAACATGTGCCGCGTCCTCCTCGTATCCCTCCTCACACCTGTAGAATGTCTGCAATCAAATGAGACAATATTGATTAGTACACGACACCGTGTCTGCAATAACTAGCTAGTTGAAGATTTTTAAATGTGTAAAGGAGAAATTACCCAGAACTTTCTGATCACCATGTCTGCCCTTGTGTCGCACACGACACCGTCGATAATCTCATCCGGCGGGGCCGGGGCAGCCACGTAGTGCTCCCAGCTCAATCCAAGCTCTGGAAGCCGACCCTCACCAGGCAACGTGACAAACCCCGGGAAGTTTTGCCGGCAAAGAACTCCAAGGACGGAGTTGGGCCGGTGGACACTATGATGGTGGTCCCAACCCCTGCAGCATGACAAGGCCAACGCATTAGTTATTTGAAGAAACGTGAATGCAGAAGGTACAAAAATATTAAAAGCACTTACGTACCTCTCCCCATGAGGGAAAATCAACCACCTCTGCTCGCGGGTCTCCGGCACGGACGGGAGCCGAGTAGCACCATGCTGGTAGACGGTGCCCCCTCCTCCTCAAAATCAGTCGGCTCCCCGCCATCATCAGCATGGCCACTCGGCTCCTCGGGCTGATCCGGCCAGGTACCCAATCCGGACATGTGCTCCTCTGGGGTCTCGTGGGCCGAACTCTCGTGGGCCGAAGGCCAGTCGACCCGAGGCTCGTGGGCCCAAGACCCGTGGACCGGAGGCTCATGGACCGGATTCCGTGTAGCCTCCTCCTCGGACGAGTCCACCCTAGCAGTTACGTGCTCGGGTGAAACAGCTGGGGGTGGCGGCGAGGAAGGCGCTGTAGCAGTCACCCTACCTCCTCTCCCGCGACCACGTGCCCCACCTCCTCTCTTCCTACCTCGTCCCCTGCTGGGCACCGCGGTCGACGAAGAAGGGCCCGGCAGTGTGTCCATACTGTCCAGCAATGCTCGGCGGAGAGGTGCGTCTGGAATGGAAGACCTCAGACCACGCGCCGACGAAGAAGGGGCCTTGGCGCGCTCCCGACCAGCGCCCACCATCTTTCAACACCTGCCATGACAAACAGTAAACGAAATTAGTACAACATAAAAAAAAGACCGACATGAATAATAATATGTGTATCACTTCAGTGTATCATCATCAAGTACAACATAAAAAAATTTAATACCTGACACTACTAATAATCTCGATCAGTATCATCAATAAATGCATAATCATCATCATCACTATAATCAATGAAGGGCTCATAGGGTTCAGTGGCATCAACATGTGGAAGGCCACCTTGACGTAATCGGTCAAGCAATGACAGGTCATCCGCAGCAGTAACCTCTTCTTGTTCCGGCTCTTCTTGTTCCTCCTCTGGGGTGATGTCAGATTCACTGTCGCTGTCTACTTCAATGTTTTGGGGTGAAGTATAGCGGTTCTTGAAACGCTTTTTGGAAAGACGTGTCTCTTGGAAGAATTCTCCTTCATATGTGTCTGGGTTAATGTGAGGTTCATAATCCTCTTCCTTTGGGGGAGATAGTCTAGCACGTGGCGGCACTTCATAAACGACATCCCAACCTTTCAGATTTGGATTAGTTTGGCAGGCCCACGGTAGATAGAATACTTGGGTCGCCTATTGAGCCGTAATATAGACATCAGGAACATCTAAATGGGTGCTTTGGTTGATTTCAACTAGGCCTATATTTTCATGAGTCCTTCTAGTCTCCTTCGGCTGAAACCAATAACATTTGAAGACTACGACATTCGGTGGGCTTTCACCATAGAATAGAAGTTCATAAATTGCTTCAACTATCCCATAATACTCGGTACCTCCTTCGCCGATAGCAGATACACAACAATTTGTAGTCTTTCGGTCAGCCATAGATAGCTCTTTGCCGTAGGTATGAAAGCGATACCCGTTGATGTCGTATTTGTCAAATGAACGGACCTTATAGTCAAAACCATTAGCGACTTGTCTCAATTCGGCGTCCATAGACTCTGAATTAGCCTACAAGTTTAATATGAAAGGATTGTTGCATTACGCACAAATTAGCGAATGAAATGAAATTGTCTAATAGAAATTACCGTTTGTTTGAACCAAGAGATGAAACCGGGATAGCCGCCTCCTTGCTTTGTGAGAAGCTCATACTCTTCGACAGAATCCTTTTGGATCACCGCTCCATACGAGAATAAGGCGACGTATCGACTGTATGAAATATCCAGGAATAAGAGCAGTTCAAAGGAAATAGAAGTTGCGAAACTATGTACCGAGAACTTACTCGATGTACGGCCGCACTTCTATCCGGTTGTTGAAGATATACATCGAAATGGTCCGCCATTGTTTGTTATCCAAAGATACTGGATTTGAAACACTGGCCGGTGCGAGATTCCCTTTGAATAGGCTGAGGTTGGATCCACCCTTTTTAGGGTCGTCAGCATTGTACCGAGGCTTCGGATTATGCAAACGATGATTTTTGGCTTCGTAGTGTGCTGTCACGAAGTTTGCCGCCTCCTCAGTGATGAATGCCTCAGCCATCGATGCTTCAATTCTACGTTTATTTTTACATTTTTGTCGAAGCGTCTTCTGCATCCTCTCAGTTGGGTAGCACCAACGATTTTGCACGGGCCCCCCCAATCTTGCCTTGGTCGGGAGATGCAAAATCAAATGTTGCATTGGATTAAAGAAGCCCGGTGGAAATATCTTCTCTAACTTGCAGATCAACTCTGGCGCCAACTCTTCCATTTCTTCTAGCACGCCAGGCGATAGTTCTTTCGCACAAAGAACACGGAAGAAATAGCTGAGTTCTGCCAGTACTAGCCATTCATCCTCAGGGATGAAGCCACGCAACATCACCGGCATTACCCGCTCAATCCATATGTGCCAATCATGACTCTTGAGACCAAATATCTTCAATTTATCAAGACTGGCTCCCCTCTGTAGATTCGCTGCATACCCATCGGGGAACATCAACTGCATTTTCACCCACAAGATAATTTCCCTCATAGCTGGCCTTCCAAGATTGAACCATGCCTTTGGCTTCGTCCAGTTCTGCTTTCCTTTCGGTTCTTTCATGTTTTGTAACGGCCTATCACATAGCGCCTCCAGATCGACTCTAGCCTTAGTATTATCCTTTGACTTCCCATCTATGCCGAACAATGTACCAAAAAGTGCCTCGGCGATATTCTTCTCAGTGTGCATCACGTCGATGTTGTGTGGGCAAAGGAGGTCTTTGAAGTAAGGCAGATCCCATAAGCATGTTTTGTGAGTCCAGGCGTGCTTAGAATTATACCCCTTGAAGTACCCTGGACGCTCTGGATCTGGCTCGAGAGCGTTTAACTGATCCAGGGTTTGTTGGCCTGTCAATGCAGGTGGTGTAGAGTTTTTGACAACTCTACCTCTGATGAAGTTCTTCTTGTCTTTCCTGAACTTATAGCGAGGATTCAGGAACTGTCTATGCATGTCGAAGCAAGAAAACTTGCGACTGGCCTGAAGCCAACGAAACTCAAGAGCTCCCTTGCATGTGGGGCACGAGAACCTTCCATGCACACACCAGCCAACGAATAGCGCATACGCCGGCAAGTCATGCGTCGAGTACATGTACCAGACACGCATTATGAAGTTCCGTTTGCTATAGGCGTCGTATGTCTTGAACCCATTATCCCAGGCTTCTTGCAATTCGTCCTTAAGCGGTTGCATGTACACATTCATATTTTTCCCCAGATAGTTGGGCCCTGGAATTATCAACGTCAGGAAAATGTTCTTTCTTTGCATAATCTGTCCGGGGGGAGATTGAGTGGAAAGACAAACACGGGCCAACAACTGTATTGGGCTGCCGTCATACCAAACACATTGAACCCATCCGTGCTGATGCCAACTCGAGGATGCCTCGGATCTGCCGCTTTGTCACCATGTAATTCATCAAACTTTTTCCACGCTACACCATCCGATGTGTGTACAATCATCAGATTCCCATCTGCATCTAGTTCGGTTCTTTTGCCCGTTTTGTGCCATGTCATCTGTCTGGCCGTCTCTCCGACCATGAAAAGACGTTGAAGTCTTGGTACGACTGGCATATACCGAAGAACACTAACGGGGATTTTGGTCTGTGTCTTCTCACCCATACCATTGTCTACCACAACATACCTGGAAGACTTGCAAATGGGACAATAGTTCAAGTCCGCATAGTCAAGCCTAAACAAGACACATCCTTTCTCACATGCATGTATCTTATCATAGGGCATCTTCAGTGCACGGAGGATTTTGTCCGACTGGTACAGGTTTGCAGGCATTACATGGCCTTTGGGTAGAAAGCGTCCAAATACTGTCATCATTGCATCGTAGCATTCTCTGCCCAAGTTGAACTGAGCCTTCAGAGCCATTACTTGTGAGATGGTATCCAACTGACAAAGCTCAGTGTGCTCATGAAGCGGACGTTTTGAAGACTCCAACATTTCATTGAAGGCCTTTGCAGATTCCTCCATCTCCTCGTCCGAATCCCGAGCATCATCGAAGTCTTGCACCATGTTTTCCATCCCGGTACCATGCTCGTCGGTGCGATGACGATCCACCTCAGCTCGGTCACATTGGGCAGACTCACCATGAAATGTCCACACCGTATAATCGGGCGTAAAACCACTCTTCTGCAGGTGTTTGCCCATTTCAGCCTATGTCCTCTTTTCCCAATTGCCACACCGTAAACAGGGGCACCAGGTTTTCCTCTGGCCATTTGAAAATGCGGCTCGCACAAACCCCTTGGTTTTTGTGAACCATTCAGTGCTCCATTTGTTCTGACCAGTGTGACTGGTGTACATCCACGCACGATCACTCATCTTGACTTTCAGAGCTACTAGACACATAACAAATATATATATATATATATAATTCACCATGTATATATTCATCAGTTGATCTACTTTGTCAATTTTATTACGTCCATGCAACCTACACTCTAATAGGTAATGATAGGTCCTAATCCCACCCGAGTATGTTTAGATTGGGTTCATTTTCCCATGCTATGCTCCGGATCCTACGCAAAATTTCGGCAGCACCTCCCCGCTGTTCTCCTGATACACGTCTCTGCAATAAACAGAGAGGATGTGTACCCGGAGAACAACAGGGGAGGCACTGACGAAATTTATGCATCGGATCCGGAGCAAAGCATATGGGAAAACGAACCCAATCTAAACATACTCGGGCTGTCCATGGATAGCGTTGGACAATTCGAAAGAATCAAGGTTATAAATATGCAAATGCATGCATATTTATAACTAGACGCTTTCGAACGGGAGACACATATTGGTTACGCATACTGATGATTCAAGACACATATATAGCTAGCTATCAAGTTTCATCGGAATAGATCAAATAATTAATGGGGGAGGAGGACATGTCATTTGTGCTCACCCACGAACGAAGGGGCAGAGCTCGTCAAACGCACGGCGAGGTCGTCGAACACCAAACCTCGCAGCGATGAAACAACTGCACATTTAAAACTATCCGATCAACACAATTATATATGATGTTTTTCATAACATAATCGAAAAATATATGACCTAACTAATAATCCACAAATATATGACCCCGTCGGCTTCTCGAAGGCCAAAGAACACCTTTTCGGGAGGTGTCGGGGGTCGGGGTGTCGTGTCGGTGTCGGGGTGCCGTGTCGGGGTCGGGGTCGGGGTCTCGGG